>NW_020454428.1:761577-766579 GCF_003342845.1 Nothoprocta perdicaria | reverse complement strand
ATTCTGAAATTCTGAAATATTCTGAAATACTTTAAACACAGGATATTTAGGCATGCCCCCTCTAAAGATTAGCTGAGGTGTTTTAATAAAATTTAATTTTGAAAAAAAAAAGAAAAGGGATTTTCCTCTAGATGGACAGATCTGGAAAACTGTTCAGTTCAAATCTGTACAGGTAGAGGGGAGAGAAGACCACATTATCCCAAATGAATGGAGTGCGTATTGTAGTTTCTTTCAGGCTTCAATTGGTAATTGTAATTGTCTTGGGATGTTCAAGACAGTCACACACACGTGCAACTTGTAGTTAATCTAGATGCACATTTTCCTTGATGTGCATTAACATTTAGACAGTCTGCTTGTACACAACCTGTATATTTATTTAATATGTTAGATAAATGGTTTACCTGTAAGATCTTTTTTTTTTTAATCCTATCCATATATTTTCATTGTAAATTCTCTCCTACATAGAGACCATCTATATCTTGCCAAACACACTTTCTTGAGGTGTTTCTTGGAAAAAAAAAATTGGTTTATCTTGTGTAAGTCTGTAAGCATGGTAGTACATGTGTTTTCCAGTCTGGAAAAACCTTGAAGATAGCACACTGCTGTACAGGTGTAATTAAGAAGGTATCCTTTCATCACAATAGAAAACTGATGTTACACAATGATTCAAAGCTCATTTGGTTCATTTTCCAGCTTTTAAAAATGCAGCCCTGGTAGAAATGCAGATTGAATAACCTGAATAATGGGAATGAAAACACAATCTTTCTAACCCTCTGAGTCATTGGTCTGAGTCCAGATCTGGCCAGCAGTAACCCAAAGCCATGTCATAGCTATATAGATATTTGTGTATCATGAAGCAGTGGCACATGCCAGGACCTGATTAGGCATTGCTAACCCATGCTCTGTGAAGGACAAAGTGATGGCATAATGATGAAGCAACATGAGAAGTCTGTGCAACTGCTGCCCAGGCAAGACCCACTCTGTGCATAAATACAGAGTGTCACACTCAAGAACTCAGAGTTTGGAGGTACTCGCAAGCAGGCGTCTTCTAAGATGTAGTAGTCAATGTCAATATTTGCATTTTTACACAGCCTCTGTAAACATTTCATTTTCCTCCCTTATCGGGCACATGGATCAGGAGGGATTTTAAYGGCACACCCTCAATCCACCCACAGTGCAGATTTTCCAGCTCCATCCCAGAGCTGACTGTAACTCTAACTGTAGCTTCCAAATTAAATTAAAATAATCTGCATCTCAGACATATCTCAACCTATTTCCAGGCTAAAAGTAAATACACTTGCTGCTTGACTATTTCAATAATGTTTGCATCAACATCAACATCACCTGGGTGACGTGGAACAATACCTTCACATCGATCTTATCAACAAGGATCTGAGCCACAAAGAGATTAAGGCTGGGACTCTGAAATAAACAGTAAAGATGTACCTCCTACTTTTGACATGCTAGTCTGAGTTTCTTTCCACACCCTCTGAAGCTGTGCTAGAGGAAGGTACTACTGGCTTTGAGGATAAGTTCTACCCAGTAGTTACCCCTGAACTAAACACCAGCTCTGGTTCTAAATTTGAGCAAAGCAGAGAGACATCTACAACACAGAGGTAAAATGGTCAAGACTTCTACTGCTTGCTTTACTTGTGCCAAAATGTATGCAGAAAAGTGCAGAGGTCTGTTGGCATATGCATCAAAGACCCCTCTCTTCCTCATAGCCATATGTGCAGCTGACCTAGTTCCCAAGGGCTCCTATGCCTGCTCTCACTCTTCTTCCCATGGGTGGCAGGGATGCCCCGCCATGTCCAGCTTCACCTGTCTTCCAAGGAAGCATCAGAGAGGTGTCTTGTCCTCTGCTCACAGAACAAAATGAGCAATAAAGCTGGCCTGGAGCCCACCTCTCCTGAATCCCAACCTGATGTCCTTCTTTCTGATTTTAGTCATAAGAGGAGGTGGAGAAATCTACTGATCTGCTGTTAATCTCTCAAGAGCTTCTTTCAAACCACATGAAACTGGCTTCTATTTCAGAACAGTGTTGCAGTCTATCAAAAGGGAGTCTTCTCAGAGCACCATTTACAATCACAAACTGTGACTTCCCATAGGTGGAGGCACAGTCCAAGACTTGGCTCAGCACCCTTTGCTTCTGCTCTTCCCATGTGCTTGCACTAATCACCTCAGGAAATGGAGAACACCCATTATTAATGATGTAACACCACTGAAGGACACACAAACACACAAACTTTTTTTACGGGGTTTGGATGCTCCCTTGTGGTTTCTTATGTTTTTATTTCAAACATGGCAGCTATGATATCTCTCCCTGTTTGTAGTGGCAGAACATTACAAGCTGCACAGAGCTTCTTGGACAAAAAGGGTATTTATCTCTTGCTGCCAGTCATGTTAAAAACAAATAACAAGAATTCCAAGACTTCAACAGTTCCTGCAGGCTTTCTCTAGAAGACTTGTTTTCTGTTATAGATCAAGCTAAATGTTTTGCTCAAAGATCACAGAGGGAAGGCGGTAAGAGAACTGGAGTTGAAATCTGGGTCTGAAATCCCTAACTGGTTTTAATTTGTTATATACAGCAAAAATGTTTTGCATCTTATTATTTGGAAGTAGGTCCTTCTGGCTTTTGTATTTCATCATAAGCATCAGTTCTACAAATACATTTTGCATATGACTAGTCCTACACAGTGTCTCAAGTCAGACTATTAAGGCATACAACTGCAAGATCATGGCCTAGGTTTGTTTCCAAAGATTTTCAAAGAATTGCCAGGGCCTGGGTGCAGCACTGCACTCTTTTCTTTGAAAAATCTCCCAAAAGATTAAAGTAATGATATATCAACCATACGACAACTGAATGAAAATCATCAGATGCATGAATCTAAGGGTCAGTAATTGTGGAAGGGCTAATTAGAAAAAGAACATTGCTTTTCACATCTGCTACTAGGCTATATCATTATTATTAGCGGTCAACATTCCTTATAAGTACTGGATTGGCTTAGAAGGAAGACTGCCGCTTGAGAATGAATTAACTGCAATGCAATCAGCAGAGTGAACCCACCAGCAAGCTTTGAGATTAACTGTGAAATTTCATTGTAAATAATATTAATAGTAGTAAAGCCAGTATCTTCTACAGATACAAAACAGCAAACTGAATCAGAAATGAAAGCGACATCTAAAATGAAGTAAATTTCACATCTAGCCATCGAATAGCTATTTGCAGTCTTTTACTGCCATCTAGAGACATGGAAGGCTGCTTGAGAGATTAACGATGGCAGGATCCCTTGTTGACATTAGTAGTGTTCTGTGGCAGAATGAATATCAGACCCAACGCATAAACTCTTTGACATCCCAAAAAGTTTTTAATATACTGATAAAAGAAAGTCCTCTAGGAATTGCACAGAATGTCTGTGCTACATGCTGAAATTGTTTTGATTTTTGTCATTATAGTTAGCTGCATAGCCATAAAAATATATTATAAAAATACAATATGGTCTTATGGTGGAGATACACTTTGCTGTAGTAGGCTACAGAAGCAGACCAGTTAAAATGACATTGAACTACCATGTTAATACTAGGTATGGGCAGATGGCTGAAGGTAACAWGCTACCACATATCAACACTAGGCAGCCATAAGTGACTGTGATCCTCCTCAAGGCAGCAAAGGAAAACTTATAATCCCAAGGGTTGCTAGAACAAGTGAGTTTAACCCTCRTGTGCTCTGGGCAATACCTCCTGGCCAGGCAACACATCTCCTCTGACAGTAATTTAGGAAGCTGTAACACCCAGTTCACATGACTGATCTCTTCAGCTCTTCTGGAATTAATTTATCGTTGTTGATGATTGTAGAACAGAGAATTAGCATGGTGTTTGCAGGGACAGAGTCACTGATAGATAAGGAATGCTCTAGTATAATCAAAATTATCTTTTCCCTGTTAGAGAAAAAGGCCCTGGATTAAGAACATAAAACAAGTACGAAAACATTGCTTGTAAAGAATGGACTATTTCGCGGTGATAATTTAAATCCAGAATATTCACTTGCTACCAAAGAACAAATCAGGCACCTCGGAACATCAAGTCTGATCTTGAACAGAACAGTTCAGYTGCACCATTTGCTATAATCCCTCGTGGATCTGCTCTAAATCAGACCTRCTAGAGGCTGAGTGACTGAAGGCATGCTTGACACCGGGTTTGCATGTCTTGTTACTAGGCAGTGACAGTCCACAGATGTTCACCATGACAGAAGAACACTCTTTGCCCTGGAGAGAGTAATCCTGAGCATGTGGGTCCATTGTAGCGCTGGCAGCACCAAGCTGGTGTCCAGCCCTACCTCTGCCTGGCTTGTGGGTATTTAAAACTTCCCCACATGCAATCTTAGGAAYTCATGCTTTTTGGCACTAACAAAAAGTGCCTCCTCTACAGCTATTCAAAGTATGCCTCCATAATGCTGATCTAATGAGTGGTTTTGGTCAGCTTTCATTTGAAATAAAAAATGAGCTTGAAAAGTTCCATAATCTCAAGGTGGTTATTCAGGATGCTAGATCCCCATGGGCCTGAGCCAGCATTCCAGACACTTGCAGCTACAGCTTTATTGATGCATTTTGGGGATGGTTACTTGGTCAGTGTTAGCTGGTAGCAGCCTTCTGGCACAAGGCAGGGTTTGACCTAGAGACATGCTGCACACATGAACATGGCCAGAAAATGAAATCAGCAGGAAGGATTCCAAAACTGGGATCTAGCCTTAGGTAGTTCTAACCAGGTAAGGTTAGACAGCCTGAACTGAGCACTTGCAGTGTCACAGATACCAATGACAAGGGAAAAATTATATTTAAGTGTTGGAGCAAAGTCTCAGAGAATGCCTATGCAAATTTAAACTGTACTATAGGAATCCAGTATGGAAATAAGGAAATAAAGTAATCCAGTGTGGTCTTACTGCACAAGCTGCTTCAATAAAATGGTTTGTAATAGTACAATTAATCTCCACTGACAGTGTGTA
>NW_020454428.1:760252-761442 GCF_003342845.1 Nothoprocta perdicaria | reverse complement strand
GGATAAATTATACTCCATAACATCAGTTTTTATCTGCCCTATGTGAAGGAGACACTGCAAAGAGAAAGAACATTTATAATAATGAGAGGGGAAGTGCAGGACAAATCATAGAAATAAATGATGAGATTATATTACCAAAGATTTTAGTGTTAAAAATTCATCCGTGTGTAGGACTGGCTAAATTTCTGTGTAGCCACACTGACATCTTGTGGCTTGTGCAGAACATTTAAGCATGCACGTGGGAAGAATTGACTTTTGACTTGTTACAGCATGGTGAGATATAACAGTGCTTTTCTCAGCAGAMCAATGTGTGGCTTTGCTAGTATATCAGAAGTTGCAAGGATGCAATTTATAGATAAGGTAACTCTCATTCCAAGTTCTGATTCTGTATGTACTTCTTAGCCATGTCACCTTTTTAAAGCTTCAGTCAAATGATGGAGCTGCATTTAAATGCACTCACAAAAAAAGAACATGTGTCTAATGCTGTAAAAATTGTAAAACTGGCTTAGGACTCGTGAAATTTTAAAGAGTGCTAGTAAAAGTGTGTTCTTGTTATTTTTCTTCTCTTTTTAATGCTGAGGTCTAAGTTTATGAAACACAAGAATCAGGCCTCTCGCTCAGGTGGCAGGTCACCCTTCAGCAGAATCCAGTGACCAGCAGTAACTGCTTGAAGAAGAGAAAGTACAGAATATAAGTGCATTTTTTTGCTGAAATAAAAGCAGAAGACATGACAAACCTTTACTTCCCCAGTCTTAACAAGTCACAACCCATCCTGATTGCCAAAAGCATATCTTCCTTTTTCTTTGTTAGCCTGTAAGCAAAGAGAGAGAGGAGGTAGGGGACTGGGGCATAAGGAGCAAGAAATGATCTCCAAGAGAAAGGTCAGGAAAAAACATGTGTATAGGGAGGACTAAGGGTTTTGGGCCTACAGATCTACAAAGTGCTAGCCGCTGTCACATAGGCTCCATATGAGTCATCATCACATCGGGTCACGGGTGTCAAGCCAGTATATCTCTTCAAGGACAAGAGGAAAGAAGATTAAGTAAAAAATGCTGTGGGTTGAAATGAAACAAGATAGAAAAAGCAAGGCGGGGAGAAAAAAAAATCTCCAGCAAGAAAATCCATCCATCCTTTCATCCCTGATTTTCATGCTTCTATGCAGGGGAAAAAAAAAAAAAAAAAAAAAAAAA
>NW_020454428.1:753438-760212 GCF_003342845.1 Nothoprocta perdicaria | reverse complement strand
AAAATCTTAGGACTGGAGAGTCAAGTTAAAGCTCATCACTGATCCTTGACATACGGCTGAATGCCCCTGATGTATGTGATGTGAATTCTTAAAGAAATGGAGGAAAACAAGGCCGCTCTGCTATGAATAGTTCACAGTTGTTAATGCCATAAATACCATCCACATTAGCAAAAGCTCTTCCAGCAAAAAATTTGAAGCTAGAGCACACCTAAAAGCTGCAGTCTACATGGGGTCACCCCATCTCTCTCCACCAAGGATGCAAAGGGAGCCTAGAGAGACCTCTCTCCTTACCCAGACACTTTAGCGAGGTCCCATGAAATTAAAGGCCAATGTGCCCATAGTACTTGCAAGACCTAAACATAAGTAGACAAATGTAGCTCTCTACTTGCCTTTTCTGCTTCACTCARTGCAAGTATATCCATTATTTGGGCTCAGGCATCCCCTACATGCAGGGGCAGGAATCCAAGTGTGGGCGTAGACTCTARATAACATGTGGCATCAGGACAAAGGGCACATTCTGCAAATAAAACTTTTTTTATTCACTTTTTATTTTTAACATGTCAGAATAAAAGGGATGGAATTAATGTCACTATGTTAAAAGAGATATCTCTGAGGGCAGAAATGGGGACACAGTGTCCAAGTAGATCAAATGGCTTTAGCTGAAATGGCARGGGAGAAGCAGCTGGGACAGGACTTGAGCAATAGGCTCTGTTGAATCTCTCCCACACAGCTCTGCTCATGTACCTCAAACACAGGCTGGATGCAATGTCCTCACTGTCCCATCTGGGATCTGCTTCTCATCAACAGCTGACATTCACACTAAATTGTAGAGTTTAACATTTATCCCTGAGCACATAAAATCTGTTAATAAAAATGGACTGGGAACTATTTGGTTACAATTGCTAGAGCACCACTGCACCAGAGTGGTATTTAATATCTTTGAGCTTCAGGCTGTTCCCATCCTCCCTGACACACTGCTCTCAAGCCATTTCACCTCCAGGCTTCTCAGCCCTTCAGATGATCTCCCAACAGCCTCTGCCTCTAAAATATCTAAAATTCACTTGCAAAAACAGTCGGAGAAGATCTGTCAACACATTCCCTTACTTTTTTAACAAAAGGTGATTCCACTTCCAGGCTTCAAAAGGGAAGAAATATTTAAAAGCAGGTTATTTAAATGTAGCTGGGGAAGGTTGCAGGGGTAGCAGGGGTGCCTTTGCTGGGTCCTGCCCCTCTCCCAGTCATGCCCCTAGGCTTTTCATGGTCACCTCACAAGAGAGAGTACCACATCTGAGACCTTCCTCCCCAAGCATTTGCTTTCCCCCTGCCTTTATAAACAAGCATAATGGAGGGATGGAGGCAAGTTAATTTGGTTTCTTATTTCCCGCTTGTCTTGATAACAGGCCCTGAAAATATAAGCATTATCTAAAGACTTAGAGATTTGCCTGCCTTTATTGCTAGGCAGCAGGCTGTGTTTGCAATACAGATGCCTGCATAGATGGGGAACGTTCGGTCTTCCAATCCGTCAAGTCAACACATTTCATGGCTGGTACCAACCACAGAAAATAATTAGGAGCTGTGACAATATAATAAATAATTTTGGGACCACTTTGTTCTGAAAATGGCAGCAGTCACTCAGGTATGCAGTTGCACAAATYCCCCTGTAGATCTTCAAAACTCACCATAACCAGAGGTATCAAATGATTGTAAATGGCATCAGCTTATCATTAATGATGGTTGCTAGAAATTCTTGAGGCATTAACCAACCAGTATGGATTAAGATCTCTAAGCTTCTTAAAAGTAAACCAGCCATCCTGACCACAGCTGTTAGAAGTGTCATTTTTGAAGCACAGATCAGATCACACACACACACAGCTTTCATCCATACTAGGTTTTGGAGCGCACAGATCAGTTTTAAAGGGGAGAAATGCCTCTGAAGTATAAAAGCAGATTATTTACTTAGGTCCTATTTCTGCTCTCTTGTATAAAAATGCTAATACTCAAACTTCTCTCTTGCTTTCTTACCACTAACACTATTAAAGTTGCTATGAACCACGAATGTAAGTACAGCAACGGCTGTTGCTAAACAGTATGGCTTTTAGCGTGAGGTAATATCTTTTATTAGACCAACTGATAAAACCGGAATAAACAGACAAGCCATGAAGTGCACTAGCTCTTCTTTGGATTCTTCTGAGCTGAAAAGGGCTTAGGTACCCCAAAATTTTTCCATTTTTTCCCACAATATATTGGCAAGTCTTGCTCCTAGAGACCCTCCCTCACATAGGCCACAGTAGCAAGATTACTGCTAGCAGTAGCACAAATCAAGAACATAAGCTCTTCTTCAGCCCAACAGACTGCACAAAAAGCTTCTGCTCTGTTTCTTACAATGTTTTCAGTTATTGTAGTAGAAAAAAGGACGTCTCACCACAGACCCCATCTTGCCTAACTAGGACAGTTTGTGGTAAAGCTTTTTCTTCTCTTATTCCCTTGATAAACATTACAGCACCATGTGGAGGAGATCATAATTTTTAAATATCCAAACCCATATGACAATTCTCTGTGAAAAGACAATGCTATTGGGATCTGCCCTTGTCAGCAAACTCAGTTCCTGTACCTCCTCCAGGAGGCAAAAGAGTTTGGGGAAGAGAACAAAGCCCAGTAAATGTGATTTTGGCAAACACTGACTCTGAAGGTTTCATGAAGATACTCTGATAGGCTTTGAAGGCCCCAAGGAGTACACTTGTGGCTATGGTGCCTAATATTTGCCATATGTAATTACTGGACAGTAAATGTGCAATTGCCTATGTAAACTATATATTTCTCTTGAGATTTCATAAACTGTACTCAAGGGCCTAAAGGAGAGTATGAGGGATTTTTGAACAATTTGATCAATCTGATCAAGTGAGGCTATTCTCTTGCTTGCACTATGATTATGCATAGATCCTCTTCTAGGAGCACTTGCAGAAGTCAAGCTCTGATTTGCTCTGGAGAAGGGAACAAGCAACATAAGGATCTGCACCTTCCCTCTGCACCAAAATATAAGGTGTTTTGGGGGTGATCCATCGGAAGTCAGAATCCTTAAAGGAAATCCTTCCAAGGCTGTATGCTTTACAAGCAAAACTCCCCTGTGCACCCCAGGTGAGCCACACTGGTATTTATTGGAGTAGAGTTTCAGCAAATTGCACATGGAGGTAATTATGCAGTCTACATTACCATTAATGACAGCCAAGCACCTAATCCTCCACATGCAGTCTGCTGAATATGTCACCCTATGAAACTGCAACTTCACAGTTATTGTGCTTCAGTCTCTGCAGTTTCCCTTACACTGCACTGAATGGATTTTCATTCTGTGTCCAGGAGCATTCCAGTCCCCCCAGTAGCAAACAATAAATGAATCTTAGGAGGCTCTGGTGTGCTTAGGAGGCTCTGGTGAACCTATCAAAAGAGGCGATTTATTTCTGAACTTGGCTCTAAGCACGGCATGCCTTGTAAATGTCAATTTGTGTATGTGTGAGCATCTGACACTACTCAGCAGCACATGGCAGGGGCCAAGAATTTGACTGATTCTGGCTGATTTGCAAGCCTAAAAATATTCTCTTTTATCAATATCCATTTTTGTGCTTATTTGCATGCTAAGAAAATTCTAAACAGGCAGTGGTTTCGTGGATCAATCCATAACAGCTCTGTGGAGATCAAGCACATGATGACCTGCCATAAACTGTGTGATGACACAGTTAGAAGCATTGCATAAGAAAGGGTCCATATATAGGCATACTTTGATTTTCACTGTTTGTCTGTTCTAATCCTGCAGGAATCAGAGACATTTTAATCTCTTTTATTGTTTTGTATTCATTTACATGGAGTGCCCAGAGGCCTCTGGCAAGAGGAGAGAAAGGGCTATATAAGTCAAATGTATTGTTATTACTGTAGTTCCTATCATGGGCCCACTTCTCTTCCCATTGACGTCAATGGCAAATCTTCCATGAACTTCAGTGGGAGTCAGATTAAGCCAAAAATCTATGATCACACCCTGTTAGTTTTTATACCAACAGTTCTGTGGGCTCTAGCTGAAAGTTCCAGTACAATACAGTACAGAAAACTCAGGAGACTCTGAAAGAGGTCCTGATGATGAAGATATGTATTTATGCAGTGGGCTGCTCCATTTGTCATCAGAACATGACTATCACGGGTATCAGAACAACAGCTTCAGAGACAGCAAGAAAAATACAAATATGTAACATTTCTTAGAACTACTCAGGAGTGATATATTGGTGTATAGGTTTCACATTCTTGGCCCCTTCATTTCTCTCTCCAGTGTTCATTCCTTACTTTCCCAAGTCTTCTCACTCTTTTTCATTTCTTTTTGCATCCCGTCTGCTCGTTTTCTTCTGTTTGCTGCATTTCAGAGACATTTCCCTCCATTACAAAGAAAACTGTAGCCACTTTCTGCYACCCAGTTCCTTATACCCACTGAGTCTTTTCTCCCTATTGCCAGCTTCCTTCTCCAAGACCAAAATACACATATTGCTACCAATTCTCACTTTCCGCACTCCTCCCACTCTCTCCATTTTCTTTATCAAGTTATATTTCTCTTCTCAGCACTTCAAAGTGTTTTAAGTTGTCCTAAAGTGTCCTAAATTCATTAACTTTCTTACTCTCCTTTTCCCAAGTGAAATTTCAGTCTACCATCTACTCCATCACCATGGATCTATAGTGATACCATTGATCTCATTTGRAATCTGAAAGCTAGATCAAAATGAGATGGGTGGAAAACTGGCAGAAGTGCTAAGCCAAACCTGTGATGGTTAATTAGTGGCTGAAAACAAATTGACAGCTAATCACAAATGGTATTTCTCAGGGTTAAATATTGGGTCCAACACATTTCCAGATATTTGCAAATGATCTGAATGCTAAGATCGCATGCCCTCAGCAAATCTGTGGACATCACCAAACTTGGAGAAGGGCCAGGTAGGCTGGAAGAATAAGCCACTACACAGAGACACATAGACAGGCTGGAAAAATGAGGCAACAAGACTTCCACTTAATATGAGGCTAAAATGATAAATGTTTGAACTGTAATGAAGATAAATGTGAAGTCCTGCAGTGGGGGTGGGATAATCCCAAGCGGCAGGCCAGGCTGGGGACTGCCTGGCTGAGGAGCAGTTCTGCTGAAAAGGTAACTGGGGTCTCAGCAGACAGCAAGCCACACATGAGCCAGCAGTGTGCCCTGGCAGCAAAAAGAAGGCAAAAGTGTGTCCTGAGCAGAATCAGCAAGGATATAGCCAGCAGATAAAAGATGTGATTATTTCACTCTCCTTGGCACTTGTCAGGTCAAACTTGGAATGCTTAATTAAGTTTTGGGTTCTCCCAGGTCAAGAGAGACACTGAAAAAAACAGAGAGGGCTCAGCAAATGATAAATACAAAAAAAAAAAAAAGAGAGAGAGAGAATTTAGGAGAACTTAATACATAAAGAAAGTATGAAGGAGCTAGATTTTTTCAGCCTAGAAAAAAGAAAGTTCCAGGGGAATCTAATCATAGTCTTCCAACACCTGAAAGGTAGCCTTAGAGAAAGGTATTACTGAAAGGCAGAGAGAGACCTCATCTTAACAGGGATGCATGAGGCGATGGGCACACATTGCTACAGGGGATAGACTGTCTAGACATAAGAACAAAATTCCTCACTATGAAAGTAATTAAACATCAGATTTGCTTGCCTAGAGAAGACAGCGAATATCCTTCATGCAGTACCCTGGGTAACCTGGAGCCCTGCTTTCAAAAGAAATTTGGTCCAAATTAAGTCCAAGCACATCTTCAAGCCTAAGATTTTTTGTAGCTCTGTGAAAGCACTGGGGAAAAGACATATGTCAAATTCTGGATGTCTCCTCAGAAAGAGACTTAGAAATGTTCAGGCAAGGCAGGAAGGTAGTGTGATGAACTTAAGGCAGGTGTAATAGACAGAAGTAGATGAGCAAGTACACACGAATGACTCTTTGGAGGGAATATTTTAGGCTCTGCTTTCTGACAGAAGTTCATCTGATCTCTGAAAGGACAGAAAAAATAGGTGAGTTGCTTTTCATCTTCTCCAAGGCCACAGGAAATTCAGCCATGCAGCAAGACACTGAAGGCTAGATATTGCACAAACCAAGAACCTATCTSAATGAACATGTTCAAGTGCAAGGTAGTATAAACTAAGAGGCAAATGAGACATGCAGATTTAGGGAGAGTCCTAGAAACTAACATAGTATTAATCAACATCACAACACCACTTGTGAAACAATTCCGGGAAACTTCAGGGCCAGACTACAGAGCCTTCTTATTCCCTGGAAGCTCTTTTTCTGGCTAGGACTGAAACAGGGACTGGAGTTGCTGACTGCCTTGCACTCTCACTGTGCTGCCAAAAGCTTTCTGGAGCCCTTGGTAGAGAAGTCTGGGCCTTCTCTGGTGGCTCTGAAACATCCCTATCATCTTACAATCAGCAAAGTCATCTTGTGGGTAATATGGATGTAGGGATATAGATATGTGTGGATAAAATATGGATGTGGGTTAGTATGCTCCATTTACTGAAATTTCTCTTGCAGAAAGCATGTGTGTTGGGAGGGAGATCTCTGTGTTTGAGAAAAAAATGGCATACTGTCTGTTTCTGAGAAAAAAAAAAGTAATACTGACTGTTTCTGGGAAACATACACAAGCATTCAAGTCATGTGGAATGTTCTTCTCTAAAGCTCAGTACACTTTTACTGTCAGAGTTATGTCTGATTCATCATCCTTTTCTTTTC
>NW_020454428.1:682132-753178 GCF_003342845.1 Nothoprocta perdicaria | reverse complement strand
CCTTTCCTTTCCTTTCCTTTCCTTTCCTTTCCTTTCCTTTCCTTTCCTTTCCTTTCCTTTCCTTTCCTTTCCTTTCCTTTCCTTTCCTTTCCTTTTCCTGTTTTTGGCCACACATCCTCAAAGAAAGTCAGGCTGCAATGTAGGAGAAAATGAAACTGCATTAATGTCACACAGAGGTATCTCAGTGTCTCAGGCTTCATACTGTACCGGTCCTGAAACTTATGCACTTTCATAAGTAARCTAAGCCTAAAAAATGTACTAAGAGACTTCAGATTGCGGGTTAAAGAGGACAAGGACTCTAAGAGGACTAATATCGAATTATTTGTAAGCAGTGTAGGGAATATTTAGCAAAGTGTTTGGCAGGATGTAGGTACTTTTCATACCCCATTTCTCTGACAGATTGCCCTGTGTCTGCAGCCAAGGAGAATTCATGTCCCCCCAGGAGAAGCTACAGGAGTTGCCTTCACATCTCCTACCAAAACATCTGTAAATACTGGCACAAGGTTTGATGGCAACCACAGGTAGTGCAAGTTAGTGTTTCAGAAGTCAGGACAGGCTGCTCCTCTCAGCTTTCTGTCTTGCCTTTTTGTGCTGTGAAAGAGGCACAGGCTTCTCTGAAATAATCACATAACATCCACCAACACAGAACAACATTCATCCCCAAAATATTTTCAAATGAGCAGGCTTTCAGGAAGCATGCCAACTCAGATACCAGGTTATCTTTCTTACTCTCAGAAATACATTTAAAATAAATAACCAAGAGCAAGCTACCACATACAGAACCACAGTGGTTTTTGAGAAGTGGCATCCTTCGACTTAAGAAAAATCACGATAGGCTGACCTAGAAGTAAACACTTTCAGAACAAACAGAGTCAAGGCACTGAATTAATGAATTTAGAATTTGTACGTGATTATCATCATGCTTTTAATAGGTTTTACTGGAAAACTCAATAAAAATTATTTGGGATTATATAGATGTATAAGCAGATTAGCAAGTCTTATTATTGCAATGCATTTTACACATGTATTTTCTCCAACTATTACTTGGATTTGCTTTCAGAACATTTCTGAGAAGTAGGCAAGGTATTAAGTCATTTGCTTTAGACACCTAAACMTTCTTGAATCTCATGCCAGCTACTGGGTCATATACTTTACTCTCTAAAATGTATTATCACAGAATCACAGAATATTCAAGGTTGGAAGGGACCTCTACAGATCATCTAGTCCAACCTTCCCGCTCAAGCAGGCACACCTAGAGCATGTGACACAGGGCAGCATCCAGGCGGGTTTTGAAGACCTCCAGAGTAGGAGACTCCACAACCTCCCTGGGCAGCCTGTTCCACTGCCCTGTCACCCTCACAGTAAAGAAGTTCCTCCTCACCTGGAGATGGAACTGCCTGTGTTTAAACTTGTACCCATTTCCCCTTGTCCTATCGCTGGCCACCAATGAAAACAGCTTGTCCCCTTCTTCAGTGCATTCTCCCTTCATGAACTTATACATGTTAATCATATCCCCTCTCAGCCTTCTCTTCTCCAGAGAAAACAGGTCCAGTTCACTCAGTCTCTCCTCATACGAGAGATGCTCCAGTTCCTTAATCATCTTAGTTGCTCTCCGCTGGACCCTCTCTAGGAGCTCCACATCCCTCTCATACTGGGGAGCCCAGAACTGCACACAGTACTCCAGGTGCGGCCTCACCAGAGCTGAGTAGAGGGGCAGGATCCCCTCCCTTGACCTGCTGGCAACACTCCTCCTGATGCAGCCAGGATGCCATTGGCCTTCTTGGTTACAAGGGCACACTGCTGACTCTTGGGTAACCTGGTGTCAACCAGGACCCCCAGGTCCCTCTCTGTGGAGCTGTTTTACAGCAGGCCGACCCCTAATCTGTACTGGTGCCTAGGGTTATTCCTGCCCAGGTGCAGGACCCTGCATTTCTCCTTGTTAAACCTCATGAGGTTCCTCTCTGCCCAACTCTTCAGTCTGTCCAGGTCCCTCTGGATAGCAGCACAGCCCTCCGGAGTGTCGGCCACTCCACCCAGCTTGGTGTCATCTGCAAACGTGCTCAGGGTGCACTCTGTGCCCTTGTCCAGGTCATTGATGAACAAACTGAACAGCACCGGGCCCAGTACTGACCCCTGGGGGACACCACTGGCCACAGGCCTCCAACTGGACTTGGCCCCATTTATCACCACCCTCTGAGCTCTGCCATCCAGCCAGCCCTCGATCCACCTCACCGTGCACTCATCTAGTCCACTCTCCCGGAGCTTCCGTATGAGAATATTATGGGAGACGGTGTCAAAAGCCTTGCTGAAGTCAAGGTAGACAACATCCACAGCTCTCCCCTTGTCCAGCCAGCTAGTCATCCCATCGTAGAAGGCTATGAGGTTCGTCAGACATGACTTCCCCTTGGTGAATCCATGCTGACTGCTCCTCAACGCCTTCTTCTCCTTCATATGCCTGGAGATTCTCTCTAAGATGAACTGCTCCATCACCTTTCCAGGGACAGAGGTGAGGCTGACCGGTCTGTAATTGCCCGGCTCCTCCCTCTTGCCCTTTTTGAAGACTGGAGTGACATTGGCTCTCTTCCAGTCCTCGGACACCTCCCCTGCTCTCCAGGACCTCTCAAAGATGATGGAGAGAGGCTGAGCAATAACCTCGGCCAGTTCCCTCAGCACTCTTGGGTGCATCGCATCTGGGCCCATAGATTTTTGAGTGGCCAGTTTGCCTAACTGATGCCTGACCCAATCCTTCTCAACCAGCGGAAGGTCTTCCTCTAGCCCATTTATATCTCTTCCACTTGACCCCTGCAGTTATGGTGCCAATCTACCATATACAAGAGGTAGTTCCTGCTCTGGACTCTGTCAGGTTACTCCTGATATTCAGAATCATAATGGTATATTTTCCTCTAAAGTAGATATTCACTCTACCTTCTACCTTCTACCTGTTATAATTACTGCATCTCTTAGAAGTACTACAGTCACCTCCACTAGGAGAAATTTCGTTGGATTCTGTTCTGCACCATGCGTCAATATGTTTTCACATTGTTCCAAAGGCAAGACCATAATCCTTTGTGTCTCTAGACAGCCTGGACAAAGAATGAAGCAGATTAACTAGGGCCAGAATCTGAAGAACATCTGCTTGCAATGTAAAACAGGCTGGCTAGCAGAAAGCTGTGGTGATAATGACAGCTGCAAGTTTCTGCAGCTTTTCTTCTGCGTGGCTGAGCTATAAGGACAGCAGCACATCTGAAAGTCCAGCAGAGATGGATAGCAATTGTGCAGAGGTCATGGCAATTGCATTTGAATGAGTCATATACACTCTTACAACTGTCATAGAAGCAGACCTATGGGAAAGACAGAAAAATAAATAAAGATGTTAAAAAGAAGTATAGAAATGACCAGATGATGCAAATAAGCATGATCCCCCAACTTTGTATTGACCCTGGAGTGAGCTCCTCTCTCTGAGGCACTTCTGTTTTATGTCAGTTGTGGAGTGGGAGGGGTGGAAGAAACAAATTTTATTTGTATTAACTTGCACTGTATACCAATGCTATTTATATCTTCTCGCCTTCATGCCCACTTGGATGTCCATTCAAATGGTAGGAAACTAGAAAGTACTCATTCTTCTGCTCATGGTTATAGTATGCAGAATATGAACTGCCATCAACAGGCTTGGTCACAGGATTTTATGGTAAATGCTGAGAACAAGAAGCATTCTGAATGCTTTGCAATGAAATTTGGAGTCCCCAGGACCTGTCCCAAAAGAATATATTCACAGTTTCTACCAGCTAATCAAATCATGGGACTTTCTGTAAAGGTAGCAGAGCAATATGGTACTTTATGTGCTGTGTTTCTTATGCAAGTTACTGCAAATTGCTATTGTAGGTGTCATTGAAAGTACTAGTATTACCAGTAAGTTCCTCAGTTGGGAGAATCCTGAAATTATTCAGTCATATAGGTTCAAAAAACATCTGTTTTTTAGAAGAAGGAAAATCCGTCACTGGATGCAGCCTTCAGAAATATAATGTTTTATTGTATGTTAATCAAAGTCAAAATAGTCACATGAGAAATTTAAACAGACTTTAGCAATAAAATGTATGTCTCAGGCTTTTCTTGCGCAACTGAAGAGCAAGAGGTTTTTTTTTAATGGAAAACATTTTTGTTTCAGTTAAGGAACATTTACAAATTTAACTGCCAAATCATCCTATCTGCAAACAGAAAATATTTTAATTGGCTTTTAAAGTTTCCTGATGAAGCAAGTTTGTTATCTTTTTCATCCACACATGTAAAAACATCCTGTGACTGAGAAGAGTTCTTTCAGGTATGGTGTTAGCATTGTCATTATTATTTTTCTGGGCTATTATGGTAGGTTTATAAAATGTTTTCCTGATGGCATACAAATTTTGTCAGCAACTTTATGTTAGTCCGTTCTTAGCTCATGCATAAATAATTAGTGAATCCTACATATGATTTCATTTAATATTCTTGGTAAGCTGTTTATTATGTCTGTGGCTGTACACTGGTCTTGCTCTTTCTCCCACTCTTGATTTTGCACAATTTAGTGATTAATGGTTAAAAAAGACAAAACCTTTGCCAGTTCGAACAAACAGTTCTAGGGACTTGATACAGCTAGGCATGATTCCAAATTCAAGAAGGCTCCAGTAAACTAATGAAGAATGTTACTGATCTGCTCAAGCCACACCAAATTAGGATTTAATCTTGTACAAACTCAGCAGGGTCAAATATAGTCAACATTTAGCTAGGAGTCCTTAGAGTGTTCCTAGGTGTTTGCAGTTCATCACAGTTAATTCAGGGACTCAGCTTGCACTTTTCTCATAGTGACATAGCGGAATGACTTATTTTTTTGAGTCATCAAGGCCAGTAAAGCTTCCTATAACATTTTCTGTGTGTGTGTGTGTGTGTGTGTGTATGAGAGAGAGAGAGAGAGAGAGAGAGAGAAAGAGAGAGAGAAAGAAAGATAAATTTATGTCAGCTTAAATGACCTATAAAGAATTAAGTTTTTCTTCCTTGCTTCCAGTATACAGGGGCTGGATTCAGTAGCTATGGTGAAGATTACTGAACTACTGATAGTCACAGAGTCCTACCAACAAGAGGCTAAATATAGTTTTTTGTAAAAGAAAGCAAGAGTTCTGTCCTGCAACGTAGCTGTCTTAGTAGACTTGCAAAGATTAAGGTTTGTAACTGCTGAAGATAATGCCCAGAAACTAGGTTACTTGTTCATCTTCTAATATAAGAATTACAGGGCCTGAAAGGTTTAGATTAAAAACAAACCAATGGAGGTATCTCATCAAGCAATTGACAGTTAAGTTGTGGACCTGCTCCCTGCAGGGTGCTGTGAGATGCTAACAGTTTTCATGACCACAAGGTAGACACAAAAAGCTCACAAAAGAGAAATCTATGGTTACATGTTCTTAAGTGCACAAAAATCTCATACAACTAGGCAGCTAGAGGGTGTGAAAATAGATATACCATATGTTGAACTGCCAGGGCCTGAACCACAGGCCCAAGTCAGGGTTGACTTAGAGCTGAATATGGCTCTGCTTTTGCAGAAGTACCCAGAACTCGCCTGTAAATTGCTTATGCTAACCTGCACATAGGCTCATAAAACTGTAACTTTTGTAGGCTCTCAGGCAAGTGTTTTTGACCTAGAAGGGAACTTTTCCATCCAAAGCTGGAGCTCTGGCCAGGTCCCGGTCCTGGATGATAAAGACAGTTGGACATACCAGATATTACCGCTAACAAAGAAAATGCAAGTTTTTCTGATTTGGTTTTATAAAGGTTGGACCCTCAAAGCTGGACTTTGGATACCTCACTTAGGGATGGATGCACCACCTTCCCGGAAGGCTCTCCAAATCCTCACTGCCACAGGGGCTCCTCAGCAAGTGCGGATCTGGATGGTGGCAATGTATTTAGGCAATTGATGATGTATCTTTTTCTTAATCACTATTGTCTTTCTCATATAGTAATAGTTAAGTGCATTACCTTGCTTATTTGTCCATAGTTAAACAGACAGCGCTTAGTAAGTATTGTTTCATTAGAAGTATCATTTCATTTCTGTATTATTTGATAGTACTAGGAAACACGACTGTTCTTTCCCTTGGTGTCTGGTTATTTYCACTACCTCCCGTTAATTGGCAAAACATATGTGTACCCCACACTCTCATAATGTTCTGCAGGCAACTGGCATGGACTTTTCCAGAGTCTACACTTCTGGAGGTTAGCTGGGCCTTTGGTTTTACAGTACAGCCACTGCTACAATTGCCCCTACTTCCTTGACAAAACAAACCACTCCTTTGCAGCTAGGTTGTCTGGTTGCAGTGGCCGGCATAGGTCAGCACAAGGTTCAAATTCCTCTCTGCCACCTTACCTTGCTGATCTCAATTTAATAAAATTAAGTAAAAAAGAAAAAAAAAATCAGTGTGCCCTGGTGGCCAGGAAGGCCAGTGGGATCCTGGGGTGCCTTAAGAAGAGCGTCTCCAGCAGGTCAAGGGAGGTGATCGTCCCCCTATACACAGCCCTGGTGAGGCCACATCTGGAGTACTGTGTCCAGTTCTGGGCTCCCCAGTACAAGAAGGATGTGGAGCTGCTGGAGAGAGTCCAGCGCAGGGCTACCAGGATGATCAGGGGCCTGGAACATCTGCCCTATGAGCAAAGGCTGAGGGAGCTGGGTCTGTTCAGCCTGGAGAAGAGGAGGCTGAGGGGGCACCTGATCAGTGTCTATCAATACCTCAAGGGAGGCAGTGAGGAGGAGGGCGCCCCGGCCTCTTTTCAGTGGTGGACAGCGATAGGACTAGAGGAACCGCCCACAAACTGAGGCACCAAAAGTTCCACAGGAACTTAAAGAAACACTTCTTGACAGTGAGGGTGGCAGAGCCCGGGAACAGGCTGCCCAGGGAGGTTGTGGAGTCTCCTTCTTTGGAGATCTTTAAAACCCGCTTGGACGCAGCCCTGTGCCACGTGCTCTAATTGACCGTGTGTGAGCTGGGGGGTTGGACTAGATGACCTCTGAGGTCCAGGTCCTCTGGAATGCCCTTCCAACCTTGGGCATTCTATGATTCTATGATTCTATGATTCTATGATTCTATGAAAATAAGGAGCAGATAGTGAGGAATGGTGCTGAGAACTTTAATGTTAATATTGATGATGAAATGTTAAATTTGCAAGCATCTGTAAGGCACAGTTTTCAAAAGAGCAACACGATATATTTCCATGAAGATTAACTTAAATGTACTTTTCAACTACATGGTAGATAGAAAAAGATATTTATTTTTTCTGTTTTTTTTTATGTTCTATTTCTTATTCTGTCTTGCTTCAAGTACTCCGAATTTTAAAGGCTTTGATATCCTAAAGTGCATTCTAATAAAGCGTGGCTATTGAGGTTGAAAGGCTCTTCAGAGACTCTGTGCTGTTCACTTCCATGGCAAGGGGTGGGGAGATTCTCCTAAGTGGCCTATTGCCTTGGCTGCTCTGCTAAAGATCTTTAAACAGGTGGCAGATATTACTGAAGGCCTCATCAAGGGAGCAAATATGTGTACCAATGATAGTTTAGATATTCAATAACATCTTCTACCAAAAAGGTGAAGAATCTTATTAGAATGTACTGTTTAGTAGAAAGCAAAATAAGTTAATCTTCATGGAAATATATCGTGTTGCTCTTTTCATGTCTGTATCGTGTATCTTTCATAATCCTATTTATTATAGCAAGATAGTAAATCTTCCTATAAATGCTATAGATATATCTAATCTTTGGTTAGRCATGTAAGAATTTTTTGGCTTGATTTATTCTAATACCTCCATGATACTGCATTAAAAGTCAAACCAGAAACAAATTTTAGGAATTTTAAATGCAAATGAAAATAGAGCTGTGAAAAGATGTTGAAAAATGAACATTGGCAAAGATCTATGGAAACAGAGTAATCAGAATTTATGGATGCCTTTCATTTAATTCAAAAAGGAAACCTCTCCATATCAAAATCATCAGCAGAGGGTATTTTGAAAAGATACTGAGGCCGACATCATTTGCTGGAGCCTCAATTCAGCAAAAAGATTTAGGCATGTGCTTCACACGTGTTTGTTGAACTGGTTCCCTACTATCCCCTACTGTCTGAGGCACCTACTGTCCCAGACTATATAATGTCCCATGCTATCTGGGACAACCAATCTCTCCAACGGGAGGCATGATGAGAAACTAAAGGCAACATCTCTCTATAGGACACTRTTACATTTGTAGGATACTTGTTACTGCTTTATTTTAATCTATGTCAGATGAACATTTAATATACAAAAACAAACTCTCTTCTTTTGTACAACTAAGTCAAATATGGAATTGCTTTGCAGCCTTTCATGCACTTGAAATGAGATCAGGGACCTTTGGGGGAAAAAAAAAAAAAAGAAAGAAAGAAAAAGCAACATGCAAGTATATACTTGTAGAATGAAATCATAGCTCAGAGGCATCTTATTATTTGTATTTCCTAAATCAGGTGTTTAATTTTGCAACTTAATGTCTTAAGACTCTTGTAAATAACATGAAATGGTTTATGGAGCTTGATTTGGATTTGCTTGCCTTTCTCATAAGAAATATTGCTATAAGCTGCTTTCTCGTATCGCTGCACAGATTCCTGCCTATGCAACTACTGCTGAGTTCCTTCTAATTTTTTTACTTAATGATCTTCAGACCATCAGCATTTTGTCACACAGAGCCTTGTATTATAGAACGCAGGCTGGGAGTCACAGCARCCTCTCAGGACAAGAGTTTTGCTTGCAAGAGTAAGATACTGGTACATGTTCAGTATGTCTTAAGAAATATGTTCTCTCACCACATCTCTACTGAACATTTTCTTTATGAATTGACCTACTTACCCTCACTGCATGAAATATGAAGCTCAATACAATGTAGGAAGCAATGCAATGTAAAATGCAGGTAGAGAGAGATGGGGAGAAGGGGATGTTCAAAGACAGGACAAGTTGTAAGTGAAGAAAAATAGATATAAGCCTACAGTACTTCACAGAAGAAATAGCTTTAAAAAGAATGAGCAAGAGCCTTTAAATAAACTTAAATGCATGGGGTAAAAGATTTTATTTTTGAAAAATCACAGGCTGAGTACTTTCGGTTTTGATTTGATGATCTGCCATTCACATCTTATTTGTCATTCACTTGTTTTGGTTGAGGACAGGGATTAAACCAAGAAGTAGAAAGGGATTAGAAATACTTAAGGAAAATCAGAATAAAGGATAGGCCAGTCCAAAGAACAGGGTATGTAAGACTATATTTACATTACTAAGTGAAGTAACACAGGAGGAACAGACTGGCAGCTGAAAGCAATTTATATTTAGGCCCTCCTTACCCTATTCTGTGCCATGGACAATATTGTCTATTATCCAGGTAGTCTAAGGCTACCCAAAGGACAAGTCTCTGTTCAGAACTAGATGTCCACAGGAGGCGTTGAAACATATGTGTGCAAACTTAGAGCAGGCTTCTGTTTTCATTTTGTCCAAAAAATACATAGCCTGTGCACAACAAAATTGCTCTGCAAACAAAACCAGTACCAGGTATGTGACCATGACAGGAGCCATTAACACCAAAACTATATTGCTTCTCAAACAAAATCGCTCATGTGGATGCAGGCTAGCAGTCTTTTTCCAGGGAAGAGATGGGTGTCCATCATGCCTCCCTCCCAGCAGTCATTATTTCCACATTATGTAGCTGGATTTCCTTCCTTACTCTCTCCACAGTCAGATCCAGTCTGCATCTTTCCCTGTTAGGAAGGGTTATGTGGAATAGTAGTACACTGAAAAAGGAAAAAGAGAGGGAGTGCAGACCCAGCAAATGCATCCCTGTTCTTTCTTTTTCCTATTTTTTTGTTAAGCAGCTATTTCCAGAGCCAAGAGAAAGATTGAGTGGGAACCAAGCATAACAAGCACTCACTGGGAGAAAGAACAAGACTTCTAGGTGCCAACAACAACCTCAATTCTTTGGCTTCACTGCCCTGAAGAGAGAAACCCCACAAAGGCAATCTGGACAAAGGCTTATAGAGATGAGTGGAGTCACTAAGGCCAAAGGAATTTWCAGGTTTTGAGCTTCCTCTGTTGTCATTCTTCTAATGTAAAGTGTCATCAATCTTTTGAGAGAGACTTTTGAGACTTTAAGAGAGACTTTTAAGAGAGACAGATTAAATTTTAGGGTTTAATTAGAACTATTACGGATAGTGAATTAAAGGGGACTACCATGGTTTAAAGTAATTGTGGGAATTGTGGGCTAAGCTTTGTTCATGAGGGAACTCATTTCTTAAGCAGCATGGTGTAGAGTCAAGGTTGCCCATGATTCTTGTCAAGGAGCTTTTGTGGATGAAGGGGGTCCAAATCCCCAGAGGGGAAGTCAAACTTACATGTGTTCTAGTTATCTAGACATAGATCAGAGATGCTGAGATGCTGTCAAGTCCATGTCACCAGGATTGTAAGCCTGCTCTTTTTCTTCCTTATTTCCTGTTAGAAAATATCCAGATGGGAAAATTCTGCTCCTATTCAGATAATTTTCAAAAATAAATAAATAAATATAGAAATAAACCTTTTTCAGAGTTTTAAAAGATTGGGAACTAAAGAACTAAATGTTCAGTGCAAACCAAGAACCAAGCTATGACTGTTTTTGACTTTTCAATTTTGATGGCCAAAGAGTATAATAAAGTTTAATCCCTTTAATATGGTTAAGAACCACTCTTACAACTGGTAAGAGGAACAAAGCCAAGCTTTGTTCTATGGCTACCCCAGTACCMATCCATGGAGTACACACTCCTGCAGAAATAAGAAAGCTTTAGCTCTTCTTCACTGCTTGATTCTGGAGACTATAACCTATCCTATAACCTCATTGTGCATCTGCACTGCAATGGATGCGGATTAGCTTTTATCAATGCCTGACAAGAACCTTTTCTTTTAGCAGAAACATGAATCAACTGTATTTAGAATT
The DNA here is from genome assembly GCF_003342845.1 of Nothoprocta perdicaria. Lineage (NCBI taxonomy): Eukaryota > Metazoa > Chordata > Aves > Tinamiformes > Tinamidae > Nothoprocta > Nothoprocta perdicaria. The sequence continues at coordinate 742,200 of NW_020454428.1, read as the reverse complement.
ATGTGGGATTAATCGCTCTAAGAGCTGTATAAACAAAAACATTCTTCCCGCTGATCTGAGGCAGGACAGCTCAGTAACATATTTTAGTAGGAATTTAAATCTGTAGTTATTTCAGGAATTCTTACAGTTCTGCCAATTAAGTCCACAATTCAATAAATAGTGGATTGTGCCTATTAATTAAAGGTTACAGGTCACTCACTTTGTAACCACAGACTAAAGAGCTGTACAAAAGCATTTGCTTTGGATATCCTTCTGATGCTTGTTCTCCAAGATAAGCCATCAACTGTTAATAAATCTGAACTACATGTTTAAACAGAATTTAACATACAAAATAAACTGGTTTTTGCAAAATTATAGAGGGTCTGAACATAGAGAGCAAAGTCTCTTCTTTAAGTAAATACAGTAATTATAATAGCCAGCATAAATCCTAATTACAGAGCATTTAGAGAAAGAGGAGGAAAAACATTATTTCACCACATCCTTTGGGGCAGGCAGGATATGATACTGAAATAAGTATCATGAAATAAAACTATGAAATAAAATGAAATAAAACTAGAAATAAGTTGTCCTAAGTACCAAAGATAACATCTATACATCAACAATATATTTCATATGATTTTGAGACATTTCTATCTCTCCCACAAAAGTTATTGCTAGTTTATAACAGATGGTATGTAGGTGTTGGATAGCAGTGATAAAAACTGTGTTGGCTTTGTTGGGAAAAAAAAATCAAAATTCCTTTTAATTATTGCTTCTGTGGACACTTGCAAAATGTATTTCCCAAACAGTATCTAAAAAGCAGGTACACTTTTGACAACTTGCATATATAGGTCAGATATGTGGGTATATTCTTCTGCCATAGATTCTCCCAATCTGCTGCAACTTGTATTTCACAAATGCTCTGAGGTAGATACTGTACTTATTATTATGAAGCTTTCTCCTTCATCAACCTGTCCAATCTCTCCTTCAGCCTGTGTAACCTTATAGCCTATGCTGAGCTAGAAAAATTGATGTAAAAGAAAAATATTAAGTCAAATACAGTGTTCAYGTGATGCACTTGAGGCACTTAAGAGAGATAGATGCAACTCTGTGACAGATCATAGGACAGAAGAACAGTGTGGTCTTGGTTCCCTCTTTCTTGCTTCCATTCATTTAAATGCTCTAACCCCTAGCATAGCACRGCCATTCTTCCCATCTCCTTAAACCTCTCCTCCTTTGAGACTCAGAACTCAGTCCATATTGAGTCCTATAGAGCTGCAGCTAGACTTTAAAGCTAGGAATAGTTCACAGCGAGTTCATAGAAGTCTGCTTAAAACAGTCATTAGTAGAGGAATAAGGGAATCTGCCTTTTCATACAGAATCTTTAATAGAGAAGAAATCTCCAAAAGACAGGTCTAGCCTATCTCCATTTTATAGCATGAAAAGCTGGCCTGTAACAAAGGCTTGGAAAAGTTGTTTTTAGCGACACATTAATTCTTTTCTGACTTTCTTGGTCTGCGTATATTCATCACAGAGTGATTTGGAAGGCTTTATCATATTTTGTTGAATGCATGAGTTCATAACAGATTTTGACTTATGATTACTGCAATTTAGGTCTCAAAAAATTGAARTGATTTATAAAAAGGTGAAAAATTTTAAATTATCTACTTTAATAGCATCTTTTTAAGACAAAGAGAAGAAATCAATGTCTTTTAAATGTAGATATACTTTAGTTTCTTCTTGGATTTTTCTCTGAGTTTACTGAGGTTAACAGTGTTTTTACAGAGCAAGTTTTTAACATGTGTTGACCATACAACCAGAAGGATGGGTTCCACTGAAGAAAATTACTTAAGATTTCATTAACAAAGAGAGAATTTACAGTGTTCTTCCTTAATTTCTGGGAACAGCTTGAATGCAAAGGCAAAAGGAATTAATACACTAAAATAAAATCATATTTTAATAAATTACAGACATAAATCTACCATATTATTGAAGTGAGGTCAAGTCACTGCTTCAATATCTATCGAACATCACAGAAACCCTGAACTCAGGCATTAGATGGGGTAGTTAGGTAGGTACTATCCTATAGCAGCAGGAGAAAAATATATATCAGAAAGGTATACAGAAGACTGTTACCACTCCATGAGCGTCTCTCATGAAGAACGGTTTTGTACTGCCAAGATAAATTGACACATACAATAAAGCTAAAAATCTGCTAACACAGCAGATTTTTATGCAGCCATTCACCTTATAGCAATTGTTATTGATACATTAGCACCTGAAAGCCTAATCAGAAGTTAAACCGCGAACTCCAGATAAGCATACAATAAGAGCAGAATATATCTGTGGCTTCATGCTAGCAGTATAGTGGATAAATGTCCTTGTGCTTGCAGGTGTTCCCAATCAAACTAACATCCAGCTTCCAAAACTTTTGTTTGGAAATCTGTTATAAGCTGAGGTTTCACATTTTTTACAGGTTAATTTATGATTCATTTTGCAATCACTTGCTGCACACTGCATGCAATGTTCTCGGAGAGAAGCTAATGTATTGCAAGATCCTGAACTAGATTCATACCAATGTTCAGCACAAAATAAACTTCCTCCTGTTTAAACTTCTGTTCACTTTAAAGTGAAGTTGGAAAGGAAAACTGGGTTGCAGTGAAACTGGATTTCTCCAAGATATCAGAGAACTTTCATGCGCGCATCTAGCACTTCCAGATGTGAAGGTTTAAAGCTTGCCCAGTTCTTGAGATAAAGTAATCTTAATGATGTCACCCATGTTCTCAGAGGTCATACTGCACATTGCGAAAGCACTGTCCAGTGCAGCAGGACTGGCAGCTTAGATTCAAATAAAAGCCAAATAGGAGGTCTAAGGGGTTTGGAGATGAGGATCGAATTATGAACACAAGCAAGTGTGTGGAGCTTAGATGATGCCTACTTTACTCCTGGCTCTTCTCTGCCTTCGATCAGTGCTATTATGTCTGTTTGTACAAAGCATTGTGGTTAGTTTACAAAGCCTAATGAATCTTCCTTGGTGCTCCCTCCCCTCTCGATTGCTGATACTAGAACAAAATATAGATTCAATGTGCCAAAGCCACCCTACTCACCCAGACACCAGGATAATGAAAAGTCATCTTCCAAAATCGGAGAATGATTCTGGAAACATAGGCAAAACTATCAGCCATAATAAGGCAAAGATGACAGTGTGAGTGACATGGGTCTTAAGGACAGATATCACAAGATAATTGCACAAAAAGAAACCTGCATCAGATGGGTTTGAAAGGAGACCCAGGAAGATGATCAGGAAAAAAGAAATGCCTTGAGCCTTGGCTATTGCATTCCGTAACATTTATGTTCTAAACTGTCTGCTAATTAGCCAAAAATCCATTTAAGAACAAAGATCAACTAATGGATATCTTTTGTGGGAAATGAGATGGGTCATAGAATGTGAGACCCATTTAAGGAGTGAATTGTGCAAAGAATATCCATGAGACAGAGAACTCCTGGGAGCTTAGGGATTCCCTGGTCCCTACAAGTCCTGTGTGAGAAGCAGAAGAGACCAACACACTTCTCACCTTGATGTGTATCATTTGTATAAACACAAGTTAAATTATGTACGATCATACTTTCAACTACTATAAGATGTCAATACAATGACTACACTCATAATGATTTGATTTGCCTGTTAAGAGATAGGAATGACTTTTTTTCTGGTGGATTTATCATTTTACCTGTCATATTCTCTTTATTCAAATGTTCTGCCAGTGATGAATTTGAGGAATCTGGTACTACACTCTGTGGGCTACTCTGTCATCTTAAAGTTCCAAGCTACTAAAAGGACAATGTCTCTAGATATTTCAGCAATATATGGTAGTTCATTTAGGAAAATACACATTTGATTCTATTGATTGCATTGATTCATCCATAAGTGTCTTTGAGGGGATGGCAATAAAATATGGCAGCACTAGATGGGGAAAATAAAGCATGCCTATTAAAAGAAAAAGCTCCTCTCAACTCCTTGCAAACAGGAGAGTGGGCACACTAGTTCTGGCATTTCTTCTGCCAAGGCATTTTCAACTCAAGTTATTTGAAATTCTTTTTTGCCATATTTAATTGCCATGTTGCGCACTTTCCTCTTCCTATGTCTTTTCTGATGTTACAGAGCGCTTTTCTGATCCCAAACAGACACTTTTCTTGCTATGCCAAATTGGCAAAGAGGCTGATGTTTTTTACACCTTTCTTGAAGCTTGTGGCAGACAGAACTAGGTTACAGCAAAAGGATTTCCACGGGGATGTTAGGAACATGTTTGCTTCTTGCAGGCAGAGTTCAGAGTGAAAAACAGAGTATTGACATTGCAATATGCCACTACCAACAAAGAGAACAGATCTCATGGATCCTTGTATAAGGGTATACCCTTATAAACAAATAAAAGTAACCCAGTAACAAATAAAAGGATAGAGAACAGAACTTAGATTGAAAATTCTTGGCTACAGAATTAGGTGGATTAGCACAAATGAGCTAAAATTTTGAATGCTGTTTTTGCACATTGCTCTGAGTTTCCAAATGTAGAATCTTGCTTAATGTAGAGAAGGTGAACTTTATGTTTAAAATAAAGTACAGTTGCAAACATAGGACTTAGAGCATTGCCTGAGATTTGGCTCTTCTAGTATTCGTCTCTGCTAATTCAAAGAGGAAGAGTCTTCTGTGTAGCCACACAGTATGAGGATCCCAGTTTTCTCCCTAGAAGGAATAATGGTTTCACTCTATTTCTGTGCTTAGTTGCATGCCTTTTTAGCATGCCACTATTTAGTGCTTTGACAATACAGCTAGCCGTATTTCCTAAAAATATCTATTTGAATAAATTCTAATTGTTTTGTTTCATGGAAATGGCCAGTATTGATGAAAGTTAGCAAATGCTTACTTGCATCTTTTAGCATTAATGAAAAATCAATATAGATTACTTTTTAAATAGAACTGATGCTGCATTAGTCATTGACAATGACCTGCATATTGTACATCAGAACCTTCTAAGATATTCAGTTTATGTACTGAGGTTTTTAGCATTTATTCACACTTATTCTTTCCTTATTCTGAAGTCTGAAGAAAAATCAATAGTCGTACAACTGTAAGAAGGTAGGTAAAATTTTCTTCTGTTAAAATATTCTTTCATACAAAAGGAAGTTCATTCTTAACATCATTTCTGTTTTTTTTTTATTGTGTGTTTTATTTGTGCAAAAGATATAAAGTGAGAGTGTATAGGAAGCCCAAAACAGGAGAGAAAATCAGTAAATTTAGAGAATAAATATTTTTCCCTGACTGTGTGTAGATCTGAAGTGACTTTCCTTCCTGCTTTGTCACAGACTTCTTCAGGGAGGCAAACCAAGATCAAGACATTCATCTCTTTGGGTCTAAATTTCCGGACCATTATAATTGGGTAATAGTCCTTTCCTGCTTTATGAGTACATTGGGAAATCATATACACTAAAGACTAGGAAAGGTTAAGTACTATGTTAATGAAGATTAAGCAAGAATTTACAAAAATGAAAGTACTATGAATGCATAAAAATGCCCTCTCCATTCTTCCCACAGGGAGTAAAATGTGCCTTGCAGGTTTTACTCTTTAGTGCAGATAATACACCTGAGGACTTTTTTTTTTTCTCAATAAAAATGTGTTCTACAGTAAATCATTTTTAAATAGAACAGTGACAATAAAATACAAAGCTAAGTTCATATTTTCCATTTAATTCTACATGGTTACATTTACCATTACATTTTAAATCACTCAGAAAAATCTTAAAGGATTTAGAAGTGTATTCACACACTTTCATTGTATCCAGAGATGGTAGCTGTCATTTAGTTTGAGTGCACAAACTCACAAATTTTGACACTTTCATGAGTGATTTTTAGACAGTCCCTGAAGATATGGTASATTTAGACTGTCTCTAAATGATTATGTGTGAGAACTGCAGCCTCAAAGCCACTGATTATTTTTGGAAACATTGACTTCAAAACATATGTTTGTCTTTTGTTTCTAAAATTTCATTAGCAAGTCCTTATATGTTRATATTTACAGTGTAGGGGAAGAGAGGAGCGTTTAACCATGTTTCCTTTCAATTTATCTTGCCAACACTTAATGCTTATAAATAATCAGAATTTGTAGAAGATATTCAAGATATTCTCATCTCATCCATAAGGGATGGTTCTAAGGGCAAGATTATTGATCTTGAGACACTTTGTGATATTACCATTCAAATAGGAAACAGTGTCACTTTTTAAATGTGTAATTGAGTGCAAAATAAAGGTTTTATTTCACATGGCTGAGAATACGTAGTTTTTAAACTCTGAGAGAAAAATAACCCAGGATTCTCTCGTTCAACAATTTTTCTTGCATACTTGCAAGGTATATAGAATTGTTTGGAAGTCACAAACGGAATCTCTATCTCTTCATATTTCTTAAGAGATGAAAATGAAAGAAGGCAATGTATGCAAGTGAAATATAAAAAGTCATATGCGGGGCAGGTAAGTGACTAAAGCTTTGCCATAGGTTTCTGAGTTGGTTTCAGCACAGAATTTACATGATGGATGTCCCTGGTACAATGCTCTTCCAACTGGCAGTGGCCACTGGTTCAGAGAAAGTCTAGAATTTCAATACACCAGCTAAAATTTACCTATTGCTGATCTCATTCCTTTTTTTTTTTCTGAACTGCTTTTACTGACTTGTGCTACTAATTGTGTGATTCTCTTTGGTGGTCCATTTTCAACTCTACTGCATTCAAGTGCCTTACCTTAGACTTAAACAAGATAATAAACCAATATAGGATCATGCTGTTAGTATAATCTCACTTCTACTGTTAGTATAATTTCTACTTTCACTTAATGATATTACAAGAAATTCAGCATTCAGAATTATTTTTCAATACAAGTGTTAAAATATAATACATAGCTTATCTCCTTTCTACAATGGATTTTTTCAGAAAGGTCAACAAGTTGCTCAGAAGGCCAGCTCCCTTCTAGAGGTAGATATTAAAACATCATGCAAATAATCTACTAACTTCTAATCTTCTTCAATGTCTCTAATTAATTGCACTTAATTAGTCACTTCTTGTCAAATATGAAATGTGTCTGCCAAATTTTTCATAGGCATCTGCACTCACCATAAAATGATCAGGTTTTGAGGCTTATGGATGCCTCTGCTAATCTACATCATTGTGTGTGCTTAACATCCCTGAAAATGAGACCACTTTTCTCTAGGTACTAGAATTCAGAGGTACTCACACAAACCGTTAAGCTTTACTTAACACTCTGGGCCTTTTTACAACTAACAAAGCCAATGATTTGCACTTCTCAGTATTTTCTTACCTTTGTTACATAATTAGAAGAATAAATTTTCATTTAAGCTTGAACTCAATGTGTATCAAACTGACATACCCTCTGGCAAGACTTCATAAAATACCCTGCACTTTCTTCTCATAGGAAAGCATCATAAGATATAAAAATCCATAAAAGGATTATTTACTACAGCAGAATAAGAGAATAAAAAAGATATTTTTTGGTGTATTCTTACTAATATGGGGTTGAAAATATAAAAGCATTTCCAGGGCATTCTCAGAATTAATACAGCAGAGACATCTTTCTCTGAAAAGTAACAGCTGTAATTTCTTTTAGATCTTGGAAGGATTAATTGAAATTTATCTACTAATGTCTAAAGAAAATGTTAACATTTTTTAAATGTTCTGACTAACTTATCATGTGTTACTTATCTCTCTTTTTTCCAAAAACCTCATTCGTTGAMGGCCAAGAACCATGTCCTAACCACTGGAACTGAAAGTCTCAACAATTGTTCAGTCACAAGCCTTTTTCACATTTGCGTACTTTATTTTACCTAGAGTCATAAAAGGGAATGGAAAACTTTGTGAGTTTTTTTTTAAATAACTGAAGCAATGCTTTGATATTTATATGTTGGCAGCTATTAGATACGGAATTAAACAGAAAATGTCTGAGTTTTTCTCCATCACTCTTAACTATAAAAAGTGCAGCTCCTATTCCTGAGACTAGCAGACTCAAATTTCAAAATTGTTATAGCTGACATTGTGAAAAATAATTTCACATTCATCTATTCTGATTTCATAGAAGAATTAAGCACAGAAGAAATTAGCTTTTTTTACTCTATTTAAAAGACAAATATTCTACACCATCAGAGTCGTCAAAACTCTCTCAAGCATGTGGGACAAGCCAGTTGCTGGAGATACAGGACTTGTGAAAGAGAACAAAAGCTGAACAAAAGCTCTTTTGGTGAAGAATTTACAAGAAGCTTGAACTACAGGAGAGTCAAAGTAAGGTGGAAAAGCCAGAGGTGGTTATGTGCTACAGCCAGGCATCACGAGGATATTTGATAGTACTTAAGGAAAAGTGTTGAACAGTGATTCTRTCCTACAGAAGACCTATGTGAGGTTAAGACCAAGAATATATTTATGCAAATTATCCAATAACTTGTTCCCTCAAGGAAATCATACCAAATTTTTCTCTCATATGTACTTCAACCATAGGAGCTATGACCACACCTGTACTGTCTGCAGTTACGGATATCATATTGACATTTATTTTCTTGTTCCCAGCCAAACTCCTTGCACCATTTCTTACATATTAAAACATATGCAATCCTGACAAGAACAGGATATATTTATACAATCTAGGAATGTTCCACTGAAGATACCCAAGAAATCAACTGAAACTGTTTAACAAGTATAGCTATATATATAATTGAAATGTAATTAAAACTGGCCTTTTTTGATTAAAAGCAATAAGGTTGTGCAAACATTTGGCTCCACAGATTGTGAAATGCAAGACACTGGGCTAGATGATGGACAGATGTGCTCCAACTAGTCAAATGAAGGAACTGTTACAAGAGCACCTTCTACTGCTTGAGTAATGGCACTGTACTAAGGAGTACTAAGCATTACAAAACAGTCCTTCAGGATCATGAGTCCTATTAGAGCTTTCTCAAGAAATTATAAAGGACAATCCCATTTATAATATGGCAAAGGAAACTAAGCATAGATTTCAGATTGAAACTAAAGGAACTCCAAAGACTGTTTAGCAGGATTACTCTACAGCTATAAGATATCTTGCCATTACAAACCGATTTACCAGAGAATACTGAAACTCTTTCCTGTTTTTATTGTTTCCTATTGTTTATTGTTTTATTTCCTATTTCCTGTTTATTGTTTATTGTTTTATTTCCTATTACAGTAGTAATACAACATAGTAGAGGATAATACCAGGTCCTCCTGCAAAACCTGCCTAGTTTAGTTTTGAGAAATCTCAACTACATGCCTTTCTCAGGGAAAAGTATCCATTCGAAGGTGTACATCGACATTAAAATGCAATTCAAGTGTGATCTGACACCAGAAAAAAATCTGACCCTAATAATGCACAGGGTCACCAAAAAGGGTGACTCAGCAAATGGGGGCTATAGAAATGATCCATTAAATCATTCAGTGGTGAGATATTTGGTGTCTGCAAAAGACTGGTGACCATGCAATTTCCAAGCCCTCCAGGAGTTAGTTACCCATTCTGTTAATATTCTGTTAATTTGGGATCCTTGTCCCCAAAACCCTACTGTATTATATGCATTTGTGTATTTGTATTGTTTAACTCCCACTTATTACTCTTTCAATCACCAAATGAAGGCCATTATGGAAAAGAGAAGCCATAACCTCCTCAAAACCTGGTTAAGCTGTCTCCTGCCCCTCTCAAGCTCACCGCGATGTGTGTCCTGCTCTGCTTTCAGTGTTTCTGCTGCAAGAACATGGCCCTGCACACACTCTTAGAGAGCATCTCCCCAGGAATGTTCCCAATATCCGCCTACATCTGCTCCTTCAGCATCCTTCCACCAACTAGTGCAGTGACGGGCCTTCCCAGTGAAGGCTGGTTTTGCCCCAAAGGCTCCTTTGGGGATGATTTCTCCATCTGCCCAGTCTGAACTCCTTTCTGAGCAGGTCTGCTCAGCAGCACTCGATACTGAGCATGAGTTGTAGAAAGAATAAGGTGATGCAGATATATTTTTTAAAAGGGCCTGCACTMCTGAGTTAGCAGGAGACTTTATAGATCATCCTGAAATTAAATTTCCAGTTTTAGGAAGGAGTGGTTTTAAAAACACTGGACTCTAAACAAGCGCATAATTTCAGATTTTCCTCTCTCCTAGCTCTCTCCCAGTTTCATGTAGAGGGCTGATGCCTTTTTTAAGGATAAATATAAAAAATCTTGAAAAAACCCTAATCTTTTATAATCCATTCCAGATCCTTCCTATTTCAGACACACTATGTAAAAAATAACATCTACAGGAAATCAAAGGGCATAAAAACTAGTACTGTCATCCGCTGTGCATGGCCACCTGCAAACAGATAAGAGAAAATAAGACTGTTTTCTCTTAGAATACTAATTTATGATTAGCACTGCAATAGGACTGCCTGTTTAACTAAAATCTTTGGAGTTCTGACTCCAGGAGCTGTGGCACGCATGGCCTCTCTAACCATGAGCTGGTTGTACTCTTCAGTTAGGATACAGCAACATGGCCTCATGTGCATGTGAGTGTCATCCCTTTGCACAACAGCCTGCCAGTGCACGTATGCACAGAATGGTAAGAAGAAAAAAATAATTCTGAGGTGAAAATTAAGCAGAACTCTTAGCATCTCATTTTTGCATAATATTTTCCTTAATCAAAATGCTTTGTTTAGCTTTTCCACTTCTGTAAGAGTGTCTGGGTAATGTCAAATATTTGCAGTTAAGCTAATTCTGCTCTTGTGTGAGTAAATTCATTTTGACATCATTCTAGCCTTGGAATCATTTTTGGGTACATACCACTGGGGACAAGTAGAATTTCAGTAATAATTCTTGTTTCTTGGGTGTGTTATAAATCTAACCTATGGAATACAAGTAGATGAGGCAAACGTGCTGAGATAAATTGTCTTTATTATAGAGATTGAGCTTTTATATTGACTTTTTTTTATTGAGTATATTCCTTAAATCTTATAGACAGCATTAGTTGTACCACACTTTTACATAGTAAATCATACAGAATAGTGATTTGTTTTAAAGATTTTTTTCTTTGCCAACTTTTAAAATTATTTTGTAAGAGCCCGGATATAACAAGAATTTTATAGAACATTTGTGGAATAAAAAATCTGAACTACCAGTGCAGTTTATTTATTTCTTTAAATAAAGCTAGCTACACTGCACTTAAAATATTTCTCCATGTGCTCTTAATAAGCAATGCTGCGCACTGCACTGGTATGAAATGGATGAGGATGACCATCTGGGGCCACTTCTCACACAAAAAGAAATGGATGAATAATTTAATTATTTAAAATGACTGCTGTAATTAGCCAATATGTAACTTAGCCATATAATTAGTCCAAATATAGCCTTTTTTAGACTTCAAACAGCTTGGCTGGATGTTTATAAAAATAGTTTTCCTCTCCCTCCCATAGGCAGTTTAGCAGTAAGGGTTAAGGTCCATTCTATTCGGTCTATTTTTGCCGGTCTGTTTGTTTGTGCATTGTGTGTTGACAACTGTAGCATGTTTGTGCTACAAACAGGGCTTTGAATAAGGGCTTAAATCTGTTCAAGTTTTCTAATGTCAGAGGAATGTTGGCATCGCTAGACAGAAAATGAATCTCTTTTAAAAACCTTGCTGCATAAAGAAAGAAACTTTTTTTTTCTCCACAGTAAATGTGATTTGAATAGAACAGAAAGACAAATTGTTTTCGCCTTGTTCTGGCACATATGTTGAGAATAGGGTGTGACCGTATTTAAATGCAGCATCTATTCAAAGTGGTAGCAAATAATCAGCCACTAAATAATAGTTTTATTTGGGAAGGAACTTTTGTACTGCCTTTGCTGTGGATTGTAATACACACGCCTCAAGCGGCATACTATTCAGTGACTGTATCTTAAAAGACATTTATCTGAACAGACGACTCAAGGGCAAGCAACATGAGTAACAGATACGATAAAAATCTTTCAGTATAGACTACTGAAAAGAGAAATGCTTTTTCTCTGTGTCGTCAGTGAAGACAACCAGAAATAAAAGATATTTAGGATAGGCATTTTGAAAAGCACCTTCTCATTTAAAGGAKAATGTAGAAGTGTAATAGACTGCCATGAAAATGATGGAGGCTATGTCAGAGATGTTTAAGTAGAGAACACTTACAAACCTGTTAGGAATGACCAAAGTGTAGCTCATCCTCCTGTATCCCACAGGCATGGACTGTGTAGACACCTCACGTGTCTGCTTGTAGCAGTGTCTTAAGTGCTTTAGAAAGTGAAGGCCTTGGAGTGCAGTGGATTGGATCTTTGGGTTAGGTTGGGCTGAAAAAATACCTTCTTCTAGATCTACTTCTGCATTTGCCTTGATATGAGAGGAAAAAAAAATGCTCAGTTGCACTCAATATTTGCCTTCATTGATTAAGTGGGTTAKTTTATGGTGCAGCATAAATCTATTAGCTAGAGAAGAGTGGGAGCAATGGTAGATTTAAGCACTATTACTGTATACTATTACTATATGCTATACTAAATAAGCTGCAGAGAAGTATCTTCATAAGTCCCTTGGACAAGTGCATACCCTATAGGCTTGTCCAAGCCTCGAAGAATCTCTGGGTTACACCAATGCCTTCACAGAGCTTTGAATCACCTCAGTGGCCTGCATAAGCTCTCATTACACTCTTCCTCACACCTCCGTGGCTCCTATGTGCCCAAATTTGCAGATAGTCATCCAAGAGAGTCCCAAAATTGTCTTCTCTTGTGCCAGAGTGAGAAGATCTTTCTCCTCCCACCAAAAGAAGGGAAAGGTGTTTGCCACCATGCCTTCAGCACCTAAATTGGGGCAACAAGAGCTCATCGGAATATAAAGTTGTTCCTTTCATCATTAGGAATATCCCAGYATAATTGCCATGTTTTATATTTATTTAGGTACCTGTTCATGTCCACAGCTGGAGACACTAATTCGACCGAGTGATTTGATGGTGGACAAATTCTTCAAGTAAAGCAAGGGCATCTTGTGTGTATTTTCTATGCCATGCTGCTGTCCATCCAAGCTGAGGAATGGCCTGGGTTTATCTGTCTAGGAGTTAATCTGAGCCGTATGGGCTGCCTCCCCTCTCATTCCAGGCAAAGGACATCTGGGAGCAGGGTTACGTATGAATAGTGACCCACCAAAGGTGAGCAGCATGCTTGTGGGAAGGAGGCAGCAGTGTTAACCATGCCTGGCCGCTACCTCCTCATCTAAATACTGATTACTATTAGGAAACCCTTCAAACTGGCAACCTGTGCTTGCCTTCAAGAGACTTGGGACATGGATCATTCTGCCCTATGTTGCTGTCGGGTATGCATCATTATCTTGTTCTGAGTCCACAGGGTTCGGGGCAAGCAGGAGAACCCCAAGCACGGTCTGTGTAGAGATGTCTAAAAGAGCTGTATGGGCTCAGTCTTCTGAAACTGAGGCAGAAACCCATACTGAGTGTCAAATAGATGGGCTGTCTTTGATGTAACCCTTGGATGCACAGAAAAGCTCTCCTGGAGCTCACACCTCCAGGGAAACTATTTCTAAGAGCAAGATAGTCCTTGCTGCTAGGTTAGCAATATATATCACTTCTTCACAATTATCAGCCAAATTCCCTAATTTCTCCATAACCCTCAAGCACTCCTTTCTCTCCATGTCACCATGGTAGGTGAAGAGGGCAAGAGGTACAAAAGCAACCCATCCACCAGAAGCACGGGCCTGGGAAACAGCTGTGCCAGGGAGTGGGCAAAAGAGAGGTCCCTTCCAGTTCCCCCCATAAGGATCTCACTTCACAGAGGGAACATTGGCCTACGTGTTGACCCAAAAGTTAACAACCTCATCCAGTATCAAATGCAGCTGATAAGGATCTTCCAGTTTGGTTTTTATCAAAAGGGACTTAAGTTCACACATACCATAACCACTCTGAGTCAGTGAACAGTAACTGGAGAAAAGCAGGTCATTTTAAAGCAACAAAAAAGCTCCAAAATAAAGTGCTACACTAAGCAGCCTTGTTGCACAGAGATTCTCCTTTACCGCACTGAATCTCTGATGTTTCCTATCCTACTTTTACTTTTTCCTTCCATGAACTCCTTATAGCATAGCATATTATAACATAACATAGTGTAATATAAAATTTATAAGAGCTATTTGGAGGAAGCTGTCAGAGATTCCAAAAATCACCATTAATAATGAAGATCTCTAGATAAATTACTGTTATCACAGGGCTATCCTTTATTTTTCTAGTGAGTTTCTGAATATTTAAAAATATTTCAATTTAGTAGACCTTCTTTTTCATTTACAGTTCTTTTTATATATATAATTTTCATCATATATTTACATTACATTAAAATAAAACAAAGATTGAAAAGCATTTAAAGTTAAGGAAGTTAACTTTAAGATTTAACTTGGTTAAGGAATATCAAATTTAAATTCATATGGATGATTTTATGTTTTACATTATCATTGTCTCTTTGCACAATCATTTGATGTATTTTCTCAAAGGAAAAAGCGGTTGTTAAGCCATTAAAAGGAGGAGCTATTTTGTATTCTGTATCTACTTCCCTCAGTGTGTTTTTTTTTTATAATGAAAAACATTAATTTGGTGCCATTATTACAAAATTATACACAACAATCCTTTAAACAAAGATTTGTAGGGACTTCTGAAATTTCAGCCAGCGCTTAACTGCTCTGTCAGTACTAAATGTATGTATGTGTACATGTATCTATTATTTAGGCTCTTAATTTACACCATCCTTTTCTGTCAAAGGAGGAAAGAAAAAAAGCTAGGGTGAGAGACCAAAGTTTTAGGTTATCTATCTATCTATCTATCTATCTATCTATCTATCTATCTATCTATCAATGTCTATTAGATTATCTTTCTAACTAGATTATCTTTCTAATTATCTTTCAATTTCTAGAAGTCTTTTCCAGCTAGATGGTATTAAACAATGGCTTAATATTTCAGGGTGTTTGCCTCAGGAAACAGATACTAAGACATTGTTTAAAATAAGTTGCAAGACTGACAAAGCCAGACATAGCTCTTGGCTTTTAGTTAAATCACTAATATTCATGTGCCTGTACTGCTGACATTTCTAAAAATATCAGTCATATACCAACATCAGTGTGCTGAGATGAGATTTTTAAGTAAATTTCGTATTAAAGTCCTAAATTCTGAAATGATATGAAGAATATTCCAGATGACCTTACAGTATGGCAAGGCCAATGAAGTACTGTTATTTGCACATTGTCTTGCCAAATTCTGTTATTCTGCCTTAAAAAAGTAAAAATCTGCATTACAACTGATAATACAGTATTGCAAGTATCAAGGTGCCAGGTATATGCCAAGAGAATGTTAYGGTCTTTTTGAGATGGAAAAGTGCATATTCACAGATTTATCTACTTCATTGATTTATCTCCTCCTTTCTCCAGTTCTACTGACTGAGTCCTGAAAACTTCAGCCTCTTGTCCCTCGTTACGTGAACCAAGCATCACCTAGTTGCCCTCCATCAGTCACCACTACCCATGCAGAATTCAGCTATTTTCTGACTGCAGATTTCTATCCCTCTCTAACCAGGCTACAGCTTGAACGTAAAAACCACAGGGTTTGACCTTTTTTGACCTTTTTCCTTTCTTCTTTCACTCCAAGATTAGAAATTACACTAAAAAGAGACTTTTGACCAATTCCTGGATTATTCCTTGTTCCACTTCAATAAAATCTATTCAGCCCTAAAGAAAAGGGTTTGTGGTTTTTTTTTTTTTTTTCTTTTTCTTCTCTATTATGAAAACATTTTCATTAAAATGCTAACTTAAAAAAAAAAACCTTAATGGATTCTTGAATGCTGCTTATGTTGCATGCAAATATTTCACAGGGAGGGTTTACAAAGTTATATATAGTGTGTGTAGAAAGATGAATGTTCTCCTCCACACTAAATGTGTTTCTGCTGTAACAAAAGCACTTATAAAGTAACTGCATTTTGATGCTTTTGCTTCTCTTGGGAAAACACTTTTTTGCTTGTTCAGTCCACATTTTCACAGAGCCAGAATTTACAGATGGAATTAAACCAGTTAGTAGGTGTTTTATTTCCATCCCTGCTTTTTGCTTCTCAAACTAGCAGGCCTAGGAATATTAGGAAACCTTTGAGATCAACTGTTTGTGGGTTAAACGAAACAAAATGAAACAATTACTTCTTTGGTTAACTTTTTATTTGGTTAAAACACAGCATCTCCACAGCTTCTCATCCAACTTTCTTCAGTCAAAACATTGTTAGGCCACGCAAAACCTAAATAGATAGAGAACTGAAACAAGAAAATCATAAAGGATGGATGATGGAGGAAGATGGAGCAATTCCCAGTTAAATAAGATTCTATCTCCTTAGCTACAAGCACTACAAGCATACCAATAATGACTGAGCCAACTGTAGGCCAAGAGTCTTTTTTTTTTCCTGTTTGGGAGAGGATCTCACTCTTTGCCTCTGAGTGAAGAGTAGCCACTATAGAGAACATCCATGAAGTGTGTTACTATCCCAAGTGAAATGGGGTGCTCCACAGTGAAGTGACCTACGCCACAGCTGCCCTGTGACTGCTACCCTGGGTGACAGACCTTTTTCCTGCTCCCCTCCCTGTGGTGCCGATGATGCCTGCAGCTGGATTGCAAATGAGCACCACTGCCCTGGTATGAATTCTTGCTGTGACATTAGTAGCAGGACAAATTTCTGACCTGTGTTTACACAGTGATCACTGATGCASTATTTCACACAAAGCTATCCACAGGTGAGCAGTCTAGGGTAGAGGAACACAGGTTCAGGCCAACTACAATACTTTTTTTTTTTTTTAATTTGATTTATTTCTCCATGTCTGCAGTAATTCAAAGGGCTGGGTAAAGGCCTCAGCAATATGCTCAGGTTATTTAGCCTCTTCAAACTTAGCAGGGGTTTCTCCATTAGATGGCACTGCTGCATATGCTCATCCTTTCCACAATAGCTTTTCAGAGCTAGGTTCGTCGCCTACACAAGAACAGTGCTAATGGCTACTGGCACCTGTCTCCAAGGTGCATTGCATTCTTTGGAGATCTTTAAAAMCCGCTTGGACCCTGTGCCACGTGCTCTAGGTSACCCTGCGTGAGCAGCGGGGTTGGACTAGATGACCTCAGAGGTCCCTTCCAACCTTMAGCATTCTATGAGTCTATGATTCTATGCCAGGACAGTGAAGCCAGGCAGTGAACTGAGCCACAGCAGGGTCCCTCCAAGGTAATGGCTTGGACTTCTTCAAAGAAAAATGTACAGCTTAAGCATATGATCTAAGACCTATCCAGCATTTTTTTTTTCTTTATAAAACTTGCATTTGGTACCTTGTACCTCTTGAGTTTCACTTGACAGAAGACTCATTCTCATTACTATACTCGTCTGTATAGTGTACCACTATACCGAACTGCTTCTCTGTCAGGATAAAATGCTATGCAAAAGCATCTGTAAATCAAGACTTTTCTCTTTATAAAAGACACTACATATATTCTATTTGAGGGTATATAGCTTGCTTTCTAAAGGAGTARTTAGTCTACCTAACTACTTGGCCTGCTTCTCCTTAAAAACTAATAATTCACAAGGGAAAATGCCTTTGCTTAAAGACAGTCTGCAGTCATTAACTTATTTTGCTAAAGTATTCCAGGATGTCTTTCTACTCATACCCTCAGTTTGTTGTTTGTTTGTGTTTGGAGGGACAAGGAGGTTTTCACAGATCCAGATTTAACTGCAAGAGCTTTGATGTCATGAAGTATTAATGTCTTTGGTTTCGGTTGTAATTTGGGGTTTKGGGTTTGTTCTGTTTGCTTGTTTTTTTGCAGAACTGCCTGTTCAAACAGATCCAGAAAGGAGTAACATGTTACTTTTATTTCTCCCTATTTTTTTCTAAATGTACAATTCTGCTGACGCTGTTAGGAATGAAGAAATATTTACGCTGCCAGAAGGAGCAGGATCTTGAGCTCAGTGAGGGAAAGTGGTTTTCAGGAATGAACATTAACATCAGCATTAACTAGAAAAATCTCATTTGTTAATTGTAAATCTATCTGATGCTATTTGTAGGGTTTTCAAGATATGACATCATCTCTCTGTCTCAAGATTTCTTCGAACAAAATGTTGTGAAGCAGAAGAGTTAGCTGTATGCATGACAGGTGGATACAGAGAATTAACTGATGAGCAAAATCCTGAACTCTTCCTCACAGATTTGTATGTGTGTGTGTGTATATATATATATATATATACACACACTCTATATATATAAAAATACATTATTCTGATTTGCAGCATTTCCCAGGACAGGAAAATGAATGATGTTTTGAAGAATTACACTGAAGCAAAATACTATGTGTGGCATTTAAAGTCAAAGTTGATACTTTTCTTTTAGAAATGTCTGAACTAAATAGACAATGCCAAACACCACATGTTCTCATATCCTGCAATATTTTTCAATAATTGCTCCAAGATTCACRCAGAGAAAGCAGCACACAGAGAAAGCAGGGTTGTTAGTAATGCTCTGAGCACAGTCATATGATTTGCCTATTTCTCACATTTTGCAAACTGTTTATGTTTGGTTTCTCTATGTGAAGTAACCACTTTTATACCTCCCACAATTCCTGTGGTTTCTGCACGGGTTATGTAAGTAACAATAATCAAGGTGCAATAGATTTCCTGAGGACTAATGACAGGCTGTGAGGAGATGAAGGTCAGCAGCACAGCCAAGGATCATTAACCCTAGCTACTCATTAATCTCAAGACTTTACCTTGTGCCAAGGTCACCGCTGTTATTTTAAGCTGCAAATGGAAAAAGCATGGCCATATGGGTTTTTATTTGATAGTTTTAAGTGCAACATTTAGCATATTTTGGAAAAATTAATTATTTTCAGGAGAATACATTAGTTAAGCAAACTACCAGCCCATCTTTCACTATTTGATTCTGCTTATTTTCTTTAACTATATGCACATTGGAACCATGTCAGACAGGAAGGACTTACAACATTTTTCTTTCATGTGTCATTGTTATGAATCTATTAATTAATGATCTTGTTTATTTATCTATTTACAAGATTTGATTTCCATCCCAAATTTTATCTTTTATTTATTAATATCTCTCATAAATTATTTGACTGAACATCTGTTTATTAGTTTTTAAAGTGATATTTCAAGAGCCTGTTTGCTTGTAGCGTTAAATATTACATATAACTAGAGCATGTGTACAAGGTTAGAGAACTCCAGGAAGAAGTGCAGTACCACCTTTGGAAGAAAAACAAAGATTTTGAGGATTAACTATTATTCACAGTTGCATTTATGAGTAATCTACCGTTTAAACACCGCTAGTTAGATCATTTTCATAGATATTCATCTGATTCCTATGTCTATATACACATGCTGGGCTTTAAAGACTTGCAGTTCTCAGTGGTGATTAGGAAGGATCCAGCCAACAGCTCTGATGTTTGTCTCAGTGGTAGAGAGTGCAGACACTCCCATTTTCTAGAAATAAGTCTTTTTAAAAAAAAAGTTGTTTCTATATTTATTTCAGAAAATTTCCTCTTACTTGGGAAATTTGTCCCTGAGATCTCCCTCCTGAACTTCTCACCCTTTATGGTGCTAAATCCCCATCCTTGCTCCTAGCTGCGGTTTTGGTGCTGAAAGGGACTGAATGGGTCTTTGAGGTTGGTTCTCCAAGTTTACAAGCAACAGTGCAGGAGATACTTAGACCCAACAGATGGCTTTGACTCCATGTGCCCCAACTTACCACAGATAACAAAATATTTTCCTGTATTTTCTTACAAACTTCAGCTCTACAATGAAAGACCAAAGCCACAGTGTAACACACAACACAAATAGCAGGAGAGACAAGGATCAACTGCAGCAGTTTTACACGCTTGGCTATATCCTGTTTCCAGATGAGGTCAATGTGCAGAGCTTTGGAGCATAGCTCTCCAACCRGACACCTTGAGCGTTTCAATACAATTCTAAATCACCTCATTTATTCTTACTGACATGTGTTATGCTTATACTTGTAACATATTTTTAGTACTTCCTTTAAAATATATTAACAGGTGTCCATGTGAAAAGATGGAGAACTTTAAGAGATTGTTGTTGCTGAACAAAGACTCGATCTGAATTCAGTCCAATGAAAATGTTATCTTATATAGCTCCAGAAGCCAAAAAAATAAAACTAAAAAAAAAAAAAAAAGAAAAAGTAAAAACACCCCCAAATTCCATATTGTGAATCTACATCAGGCTAATTGATCCTGAAAGAAGCCAATTCTCAGTGCACTTCCCAAAGTACATTTAATTTCTTCTTTCTGTCCCTCTCTTCTGCATCATCCTTTTTCATTTCTCCTTAAAAAAAAAATAGGAAAAAAGTATTCTAAAAAACATCTCGATGTAAGCAATGTAAGGTTATTTGAAAACCTATGAAACCTACAAAATATAGGCTTGGTTCATTCTTTAATAAGTGGAAGCAGATGCTTGTTGCTATGAAAAGCTATAG
The DNA here is from genome assembly GCF_003342845.1 of Nothoprocta perdicaria. Classification (NCBI taxonomy): domain Eukaryota; kingdom Metazoa; phylum Chordata; class Aves; order Tinamiformes; family Tinamidae; genus Nothoprocta; species Nothoprocta perdicaria. Next base: position 721,651 of record NW_020454428.1, on the reverse strand, counting down.
ATATGAGGACTCTCATTTATAGTGGTTAGCCTAAACTGGGAGTATATCAATGCTAATCTAAACTTGTACTGTGATAATGTCCTACATTATGGGCCTAATTCTGCCATTTTTTATTAGATTGTGTAACATATGATTTCACAAGTTATTCTACTAAAATGCACTTATATGAATACCTATGACCTACATTTTTACAATACRTATTATTAATGCTATACACTATGTACCACTATAGAGATAATACATATTTTGCATAGTATTACTGTCTTTTTCCTATGGTCTGTTAAGATGCTTTATTTACACAACCTTCAAAAAAAAAGAAARCCAAAAGAAAAAAACAACTAATTTCCCCTAATGCTTCTGATAATATGTTCCATCTAGTACCAAGTTTGCTACATCAGCATYGAATACTTTGGTAGACAGTTGCCTAACATCTCCATGTTCGGAATGTACTGATGCTTCAGAAGCATCAGTATACTGGAATACCAAATATCGTTACGAAAGACATCTCAAGGTTGTTTTGAAATAAAAATCCRTTCTAATATCTCTTTATTAGATTTTCATATTAAAATACACACAGGAAAAATTGCCACCCAAAACCTAATCACATGCAGGTTTTGCTTAGTTTCATAATACTCATGCTTTCTTTCATGGACTATCTGAATGTTAGTAATTTTCCAGAAAACAGTATGGATAAGACATTGCTGGCAAAATGTCCACAATATATGCAAACAAGCAAAAAGAGGAAAAAAAAAAAAAAGGCATAACATTTACAAAGAGCCACGTCCTGCCTAATCCAGTACAGCAGGGTCGGCCAGAAGAAAGTACAAGAAACCTCTTTACAAGCACTCTAGTTAATAAAGAAGTCTTAAACCAGCCTATGGAGGACACGAAAACGGGAGAACCTGTGTCGGAAAGTTGAGAGACAGTGGAAAAAGGTTCAAACAAGAGAGGTTCCAGGTAGATATAAAAAAGTGTTCTCACCCTGAGGAGCAGGATGTCTACAAGGCTTGTGCAGGCYCCATCCATGGAGGTTTCCTTGGCCTGCCTGGACACAACCCTGAGCAGCCTGCTGATCCTGAGTGACTTTGTGATCCTATCATTAGAGGGGTTTTGGTAGGAATAAGATAACATCAAAAAAAACAGCTCCAGCTTTCTCTGGATACTCACTTATTTTCAGGCTCTTCCTTAAAGATGACTCAACTCAAACACTGAGTTATTTGCCTTAGTGACGTTCTCCCAATACTCCTGGTGTAACCTGCTTCTCAGAGTCAGTACATTTATTTCTAGCAACGGCTCTCAATAGACATTGTTAGTGTAGAGAAATTCCATCAGAATAAAAGTCGACTGCACACTGCACTAACCTATTAAATAAATTTTACTCTGAACGGCCATKTGAGACTGGTTTTTACTTGAAGCATTAAGAGTTATTGTCTTTTATTGTCTGTTCCTTAAATTGCTCTAAGCTGTTGGCCTCATTATATTATTTAATTATACACCGTGGAAAAAGTGTTTGTATATGTGTATATGGATGTATGGATGCATCCCAATAGTTCTGCTTTTTCTTTCCCATTCTTTAGACAGGCTGACCTCTTGTGTTTGTTGAACATATTTTCAACCATTTGCTCATAATGACATTCAGATTTACATTCTAAACACTGACAGCTGATTTTGAACTCCTAAGTGTATAAGGACAGTTACAATTGTTCTACCCTGTTTTCTATTTGTTAACATTAAAATAACTACAAATCAGCCAAATTCAAAAACATTTTAGCAATTTAGAATAGATAAATATGTAACCTGCTATGGTTATAATCACTCAGATATCTATGGTAAATCAAGACTAGAGTTCATCACAGTCTTCTCTAACATAATAATTTAAATTACTCCTCAGCACCAAAGAAAGCAATATTCACAATTCATCTACAAAATAAAACTCCACTGTGACWCTCCTGTTTGAAGTGTAGTGATTTAAGAGGTAATGTAAGTCCAAGGACTTGGTCATTTGTGACTTAAATATCCCAAGTCAATTTTTTTGTATTAGCAGTAGATTTTTCCTAGGTTTCTGGTCCAAATCCAGTTCAAGCACTTCTATGTGACTACTCACCTAATATTCTCTTTCTATTCAGATGATTATGGTATTATTCTTTTTCTCTTCTGAAGTGCTGAAATACTTCTGCACACTATTAAAACATTCCTTGCCTTCTCCCTGAGGTAGATGCATTTTAGTGATGAGTTATGTGACTCCTTGAATATAACACTTTGTAACTGGTTTGTAAAGTTTAGCATGCACTCTGGGATCTTTGGAGGAAGGGCTATAAGGAAGTATCAATCACTTTTATTCATTAATATATCACTTTTATTCTCTAATATATCATCACCTTCTCTTATCAGGTTTGGAAATACCATGGCCATGATTAAACGTTACAGATTACTGAAGCAATGTCATGATGAAAGGGTAAATATCTTCATCTGTCTGTGAGAAAGCAAGAAAATGAAAAATGCATTAATCTGTTCATCTTAACAACAACAACAACAAAAAAAAGGTCTGGCTCTTGTTAGAGAACTCTGTAATATTACTAGAAAGATAAATGTAATTGAGAAATGTGGCCTTTGGAAACAAAATTAATTATCCAAAGACTGAAGAGGAAATGTTTCTAATGAAAGTAAAGCCTAAATATTCCTGACATGCACAGCATCRAAATTCTTCACCTAAGAGTCAGGGAAAGCAGCAAAGGAGCATACTACCTTTGACTTTAGCCAATGAAAGTGTTACTTCAGGMATGTCAAGGAAAATAATCTTGCATGAATGACCAAGAAGTAATTAAACATAATTAAACAAAAGGAGAAACAAAAGTCTTTAACTAGAAGTCACTATTTGTAAAGGACAAACTTCGGTGATTAAGAGAGTAAGTAAATGAAACCAATGAGACTACATATAGGATTTGAGAATTTAAACATGGAAGAGGTTTGTACAATTTTGTATAATTTTTGTATATATATTTGTGTGTATATATATATATAATTTTGTATAATACTTTATAGTCAAAGGATTGAAAATATTTCATTCAGGTCAAAGGGGGAAGAATGAGAGTGAATGCACAGGAAAAAGCTTCAGACCTAACTCAACCATAGCTCAAGCATTACGAACAGAATGTCAAAAAGGGATAGAAACAAAGATTGATAAATACAACCTCAATGTCTTAGAAATCAGAAAACATAATGTAATGTGACAGTTGCTAAAATCAGTTTGAATTATCTTTTATGAAGATATTAAAACATAGAGCAAAAATTTTGGCAAACATCTTCAAAAAGACAACAGAGAAAGATTCCGGGCCTCTTTACACTTAAGCTAGAATAACAATTAAAAATAATAAAAAGATGATGATTTTGGCCACAATAGCAAAGGCATTACATCTTGCTAGATGACTATAGGAAAATGCAGACACAGTCCTGGAATGTACCGGGAAAGACCCATAAGGCTCCAGTAAGACATTACCTGGAGTATTGTCTACAAGTCATATACAGAGTGAAGTCATACTTGACAGATATATGGAAGGTAACGAGGGTTAAGAGAGATTAAGAAAGTTTCTTATTTCTTATTTATAAGAATAAGAAAGCTTCTTATTCTTATTTATGGTATCTTTAAAAACAGCTTATCTGGTCCAGCAAAGCACAGGCTGATGAGTGCTTTTCTTTTTCTATAAATGCAAGCAAACACTATGGAARCAGAATCACAGAATATTTAAGGGTGGAAGGGACCTCTAGAGATCATCTAGTCCAACCTTCCCGCTTAAGCAGGCACACCTASAGCATGTGGCACAGGGTGGCATCCAGGCGGGTTTTGAAGACCTCCAAAGAAGGAGACTCCACAACCTCCCTGGGCAGCCTGTTCCACTGCTCTGTCACCCTAACAGTAAAGAAGTTCCTCCTCACCTGGAGACGGAACTTCCTGTGCTCCAGCTTATGGCCAGCAGTTGAAACAACTGCTTAATTTGAATTACAATGGTGCCAGAAAAGTAAGTGGCTATAAAGCCTTCTGACACATCTAGGAAGGGAAATAGAAGGTTTCTGATTATCAGAGCACTGAGGTTTCGTAACAGCCTTTCAGTAGATATACCAAGGGCAAGAAAGATGAGCTTTATGAAGGCCTCTGCTCAGTTTAAGATAGAGACTGTAGTGATGCGGTTGCCTGCTGGGTTTCTTAGGTAAGGAGGTTTCTTGGAGATCTCTTAGAGGTTGTGGAGTCTCCTTTTCTGGAGGTCTTCAAAAGTCGCCTGGATGTTGCCCTGTGCCCCATACTCTAGGTGACCCTGCTTGAGCAGGAAGGTTGGACTAGATGGTCTCTAGAGGACCCTTCCAACCTTAACCATTCTGTGGTTCTGCGATCTTGCATAGCTGTGTCCTTGCGGGGATCCCGGGAGCTCCATTTCCTCACACATTCACTTTTCCCCTCCAGACCTAGATCCGTGCCCAAAATGGCCCAAAACAGCCATGTTTGAGAAGTTTGCGATGGAGACCTCGGCAGGCTGGCAGGCAGCTAAGATACGGGTTAAGTATCTCCGAGATGAACAGTGCTGAATTCCAAATGGGATACATTTGGGCCACAGCGCTTAATTAGTGTAAATAAATGCTTATGATTCCTGTCAAGATCAACTTTTCATTTCTATAAAGCCTATTTTAATAACCTGGCCAAGGCACCATTAAAATGGGAATATTAACTTTCCAACTATTTCTAAAGATTGAAATAGAATCCATCTTGGCAAAAACAGTGAAGTCATCTACCAAGAAAAACATTTTAGGTAGTTATATAAGCAGTAAAAATAAATGTTTTATAAAATTCACCCAGAAGGACTTGTAAGTATTAAAAATAATAATAATAATAATTAACCAGATTTCATAAGGTGTAAAATAGCCAAAAATAACAACCAGTACAGCTGGAGATGGTGAAGTCATTCCTCCTACTGCAGTCTGAAGCCTGGCCACCTGTAGAGATTAAAAAAACATACCCAAAGAATTGGCCCAACATGGACAGAGTGCAAAATTCTGTCTCTTACATGACTTCATGTTGCCAAAGTAATTGGAATTTTATACAAACTTAGCATGTTTTACAAGTATTTGTTCCTCTGGCACAGAAGGATACCGCTAGGAAGACAGATGAAATAAAGGAGTATCTACTGTATCTTCCTTTACATTAGAAAACTGATSCACAGTCTCCTTCTAGTTTGGGTCCTGCTCTTTTGTCCCCTAGGGCAACCTATCCTTCTGCATTGACCAACAAGAGAAGTTAGGGAATGCAGATAAATTCTTATCACCTTCATTATGACAGAGACATGATAAATTTATTTTGCATTGGACAAGGTGGCTTTAGTAAAGAAAAGTCTAACCAGTGTAAGATCTCACAGAATATTATATGCAGTTAAAGATACGTAAGTTCAAAGAAAGAATTACTTGTATTAGAATAGATTTGTGAACAGACTCATTTTCTGCTTATGGAACATATTAGCTTGCATGTACTTCTGATATATGAATTGTGATTCTCCAAAACACCTGCGGGCTACTTGACAAGGCATTTGCGTTTACACAGAGGAACAGGGTGCTGACTTTGCTTGGAAGCACAAAGGTGAGCTGCAGCTAAAGGCAGGTCTAAGGAGGGGGGTGGTTACAGTGAGATCTTAGCTGGGTCTTCCAGGTGTGTGGTGGGTGAGCTGGTGTTACATGCTTGGATTAGATAAAACAAATCTCCCCATCTGCACTATAAAAGGAATTTTCATTTGTATAAAACTCACAGAGATTATTCAGATTTTTGTTTCTTGTCTGCCTATAGTGTGGGCAGCATAGTGCTTTCTCTACAAATACTCGAGAATTTCTCTGAACAAATTTCTGGTTACTTTAAGGACTAAGTACTTTGATGACACTCTTYTTTTCTCACACGTGTAGGTGGTTTAACGATCTCTGAACTTTCAGCATTAAGTGCCTGTATTGCTATGCAAAGCTACTCTACAATACAGAAATATGTAAAGTAGCTTCTAAACGAGCCGAATTTACAAACTATGAGTTGCTGGAAAAAATCAGACCATTCTTCTATAGGAATGGATGACATCCTTTATTTTACAGAGGCAGTTGTTTATCTATTAAAAATACTTAGAGGAAATCAACACTTAAGAGGAAATCAACATCATAATTTTCAGGSCCTAGGATCCACATAGTGGTAGACAGAGTTGCCTTTTTACAAATGAGAAAGATTACTCATGTTCCCCCAGTTCCAGAGCCAAAAATGGAGGCTGACAAACAAGTGACAGAGTCCTCGAGTTAATGCCTTAAACCGACAAATACTAACTTAATGGATTAATCATGTACTTTTTCACAAAAGCTGATAAGCTTTGAAATGATTACTAAAACAGTGTTTTAAGATCCTGGCCTATTCATTAGCTTCACCTTTTTCTTTCTTCACTCCACATATTTGTTCCATTCTCAGATCTTGGGTATTCAGTAACTAAACACACACCCACATCCTGGGAACTAGAACATCCTTCCCTCCCTCTTTCTCCTTGTCCTTTGGATCAGAATTTGTTTGTTCATTTGTCCTTTGCTATGGAGAGCAAAACACTAATCTGCCCTTTGCCTGGGAATTTCCCTTCATTCCTCAGTTTCGTGAACTTTCTATTTTCCTTCAAATATTGCAGCTGCCTAGTTGGACCTAAGGTTCTTGTCAGCTGTCACTGGCAAAGAATTACAAGCGAGAAACATTTTCTTTYGTAACTGAAAAACCACTTTATTCACAATACAGATCTTTCCTCTATGTGCCTCCCTCTAGAATTTCTGCCTCTCTTCAGTTTGACTTCCTACTAAATTTTCATGAAAAGGTGATGAACAAGGAGTTACAAGGAGTAACTTTGGAATTTAATCGCACAAAAATAATATGCAAGAGTTAAGTAGTTCATATTCCTTTCACATGAATTTTTAGGGATGACTAGGCCAAATACAGTTAGAATAGCTTAACTCCTCAGGAAAAGACAAGACAAAAGCACTAAAAGCTTAAGTATGAAAATTCCACACAGGTATTTACTGAAAGCAGCCATGTGGGGGCCACACACACCCCACAGAAACCATCACACCCTCGACTCCTCTCAGTGAGGGTACCCCTGCTTCCCTGCCTGGGTTTCCTGCAAGTTCTGAGTGGCTGAGGGAGCTGCGGTTGTTAGTCTGGAGGAGACTCAGGAGAGGCATTACCCTCCCTACAACTACTTGAAAGGAGACTGTAGTGAGGCAGAGGTGGGTCTCTTCTCCTGAATAACTACCCATAGGACGAGCAAACGGCCTTAAGTTGAAGCTCTCTCATGGAATCTTCAGGTTGGGTATTAGGAAGAACTTTCTACAGAGAAATAGCAGTGCAGAATTGGAATAGACTGCCGTGGGAAGAGTCACTGACAGTCCCTGGCAGTGCTCAAGAAACGTGTAGATGACGCACTTGACGACACGGCTTAGCAGGCATGGTGATGAGGGGTTAACGGTTGGGCTAGATGATCCTGAAGGTCTCTTCCAAACATATTCTGCATCAACGATCACTGCCCGTCGCMGCCTCGGCCAGAGACCGTTACTAACGGCCGCTCTCCGCGAGCAACATGAGGGGCGGGGCGCGGTGGAGGAGGCTGCCTCCCATTGGTRGATTGGTGGCGCGCAGGCGCGTTACGAGAAGCCCTCCACCCTGCCCCTTTCCTCCTCCGCCTCCTCCCGCGTGGGCAAGAGGGGGCCCTGGTGGTGCCGGAGGAGGAGGGTGCGCGCGCGGTGATGGCGGCGCCCGCGCTGCCCACGCCGCGCTACGGGCACGTGGGCGCGCAGGGCCCGTTCCGCGAGGTGTACGAGCCGGCCGAGGACACCTTCCTGCTGCTGGACGCGCTGGAGCGCGACGCGGCCCAGCTCCGGGACGCTCGGTACGGCGGGGGAGGGGCCTCGGCGGCGGCAGCCAATAGGAGGGGAGAGGCGGGGCTGGGGGCGATGTGGGCACGTGGGCTGCGGTGGCGGTTGGGCGGTAACGGCTCCTTTCACTAGGCGGGCGGGTCCGGGMCGGGTGGGAACTGGTAGGAATGTCCAAATTAGAGCCCAAATGGCGCGCAAATCTTCTCCACAGGTTTTCATCCTCTCTGCTAAAATGGTTTTATGTAACTGTATGTAACTGTAGTGAGCATTTATGGCATTTATGTAATAAATGCCATAAGAATTGTCAAGGAAATGCTCTTACAAGCATGTATTATGAACTGTCCTCTTGCTACTCAGTCCAGAGTTTGGCCCCAAAGCCTGTGAATGAGCCTTGTGCACCTGAGCCCTGCTTTCTGTGTGGTTTCACACCGATCTTCCATGACTTCTGCTGGAGTTCAACCTTACTGCAGTGAAAGTACTCTGTATTGTGTAGTTAGTGAAAGTTTTCTGTTAGGCACAGGGGAAACATTTGTGGTTTCTGATCAGGCTTCAGAAAGCCTGGAGTTGTCCTTGTTCTGTGGGCTCAGGCAGTTGTAAACCAGGTCCCACCACACAGGTTTTGCAGATAGTGTGATCAGGAGGTGTTTTGGTGTGCTGGGGTGAAGTTTGGTGCTTTGTCTTTTTTTAAGTGCTGCCTTGACTAATTCAGTGCCTGTTCGGTGGAGGTGCTCTGAAGTGTTACAGAAAACGTGTCCATAGCTTTCTCTCTTCACATTTAGAGTTGAGATCTGCCTTGAAATAGGATGTGGATCTGGTGTGGTTTCAACATTTGTGGCTTCCATTATTGGACCCAGTGCACTCTACATGTAAGTGTAACAGTAAGCATAATATGCAAGTATAATAGCACTTAAACTGTTAATAATGATGAATATTTTGCACTCACAATATTATTTTTGCACTTTAATCATTATTCAAAGGAACCTTTTTCACAGCGAAATATTAGTCTGATTTTCCAGGATGCTGAAATCCAAGCAGACAAATTCAAAACTACTTAGGGTTCTGCAGTGATTCAGTAGTGGTMGGATTCACTTTTCCCCAGCCTAGACTTTTTGCTGGGTTGAATGAGTCTTAATGTTCTCTTTTCATAATGTGTATATGAATCTGATTATATGAATGCATAGAAACCATAGAACCAATGTGATGTGTTCTTTTCAGTGTTTGGATGGCAATTATTTAATAAAAAATCCTAATATCTATTCTAGCTTTACTGTTTAAGAAGGTACAAGGTAGGTATTTGGTTGTCAGATAACTTGATGTTACAGTCCATTAGACAGCAATATAAATTTCATCCTTTTGGATTTCACAAAATATTCTCATCTAGGTTTGAAAAGTACAATTTGGGGAATAATGTTTTGGAAAGCACATACATTGGGTACAATAATTTACTCAGAGTTAACAATTGTTTTCTTCCTTACTCTAGCAGATGGATTTTAAGTTTTGTTCAATTTCTGTTGTCTGAATTTGAATTGAAAAATTGTTCTTTTAAAAATAAACTTGTCTGGTAAATTAGCCCAAACTTCCCAAACGACCCATTGTAAGTGGAATGGGAATTTATGTAAGTATTTCTTCATGGATTTATTATACTGGGAATAGGAGAGGAAAAAATGTAATTAAATAGTTTAACTGTAGTGTTAATGGTGTAGCTGCTGATACACTTTGTATGTTTTTATGGGATATTTTTTCTTCTTTACTTGCAAAGTAAAGGGTACTGGGAAGCGTTATTTGCAGTGAAGAGTACTCATTCRTTAGCAACAGTTTCCACTGTTAAGTTTGCAGATACAGCAGTCAATAACGTTTTGCTTTCAGGTGTACAGATATCAATCCTATGGCAGCTTACTGTACACTGGAGACAGCCCTGATTAATAATGTTCAACTTCAGCCTATAATTACTGACTTGGTAAGATACATGTTTCTGTAATATTGTTTTTTAATTTTTTTTTCCTATACTTTAGTCTTCTCAGATATATACATGAAGATATAAATGAGGTGCAGTAATATTTTGTGTATTATGCCAGTATTTATAAAATACAGTATTCTTCAAGAGGTACTCCTGTAACCTGTACACTTACATACATCAATATCCAAAGTAGCCATAAAATCTACAAGCAAAACAGATCCTGCAAGAGACGAAGATTCAAATTGATTTCTAATCCAACATAACTGGACACATGTAGCACAGATAAACAGCTTGCTTTCTAGAATGGTGACATARAAGACTAGAAAAGAGACAGGTGAACTGGACTTCTAGAAGACTAGTGATTTCATACAACTTAGTAGTTTATTTTCACATAGAAGACAATTTGTAACTATTATTGTAAAAAAAAGTATTAAAAATTTTATTATTTACTTTCTAGTTATTCTCTACAGATCTGAATTTTTCATTCTTCTCTGAATAATCTTGAATGATTGGCATCTTAATGCCACAGATTTTGCTTTTCWTTTGGCTTTTTTTTTAAGTTAATCTTTGTGGCTGTTTAAATTCATAAGCAAATATCTAGTACTGTATAACTTTATTGTTACAAAATGTTTGTCTTCTGTATATATCAAAGAAAATAAGGAACCATCAATTTCATCTGTAGGTCAAAGGATTGGCACCAAGATTAAATGGAAAAGTTGATCTCCTGCTGTTTAATCCACCATATGTGGTAACACCTTCTGAAGAGGTAGGAAAAAATACTTTCAATGTGAAGCAAAATGGCCTTTATGRTATTGGAGTACACAGTAAATAAAATAAGTTCTGGTATGAAAACTGAGCTTGCAGTTGTTCAGTTGCTTCTCCTTAATTTGTAGTATTTTTAAAACAGAGTAAAGGGTGTTGTGGAGCCAGGAGTTGTAACAACTGTTTTCAAAAGAGTTCAGAGCTTCTTAGTGTTTCTAAGGTTATTATAGCATAGGAAGACTAAATGGGAAGAAGGATCACTAGCTGCTGCTTCTCAAAACATAATTTCTCCATTAAGTATGAACAGTATAGTTTTTACTAATAAGTCTTAATAAGGCAGAAGTCCTTCAATGCAAAATGCATTTTTTTTTCTGCAAAATAAATATCCTCTACTTCCACAGATTTCTGACTTTTTCAAAACTTGATCAGCAAAACATAGAAACAGTTTACTGATCATCTTTGAACAAAATATTACAAGAAAAATGTATATAATACAGTCACATTACAGCTTTCAGTTAGAAGTAGCATCTTGCAGAATTTTTTTTTGATGAATAAAAAGTAATTTTACTGAATTAAAATTGTCAGATTTGTAATGGCAGACAGCTAAAGGTAGAAGCTATGGTGGTGTTTCTCGTAAAATTACCATTATCATTTCTGTCATTCTGTATTAAGTAAGACAATTTTGGCTTCAACTATTCCTAGGTGGGAAGTCACGGAATAGAGGCATCCTGGGCTGGTGGCAAAAATGGCCGGGAAGTAATGGACAAGATTTTTCCATTAGTAGCAGACCTGCTCTCAACAGAAGGATTATTCTACTTGGTCACAATTAGAGAAAACAATCCAGGTGATCATTTTCCCAGATCCTCAGATTTTAAATGTGCCAAACTAGATTTCCTCTGGTAAGTTACCAGACTGACTAGCAAACAAAAAAAGTATGTGACATCATTTTCATCTAATATATGGTGATAGCAGTCACTTAAAAATGACAGCAGGTATTAATATTCACACAGAAGCTGTTCTGTGTTAATTGTTCAGGAGTGCTACTGGTAGCTCATATTTATTGGGTACTTCATATAAATTATGCCCACCCTTACTGAGCATCGTGCTCCTCTTTCAAGTTACTAAGGTGATTAATCTCCAGAGGGCCTTTGCATAATTTGATGCCWCTCTGAATCCTTTCTCATGAAAGAGGATTCTGTGCGTGGTAAAGGTTTAGAATTCACTGCTCTGTAATTTATTTTGGATGAAAAGTAATAGGTAGGTCCTGAGCCCAAGAGCTCTACAAGACTGGCTGCAGGTCTGAAACCTGGCCGTTTATCTTCTTCTGACAGAGGTAGCTAAGCAGTCCTTTGTCATGAAAAAGGGTTTCYAGGGGGTGGAAGGGGAAAATGTTATATACCTTAGTTTGAAAGTGAGAACTGTTTCCTTCTGGAATGGTGTATGGAAGAGATTTCGTAGTTTTCCTATAGCCTCTGCACTCTGCATCTTATGCTTCACTTGAAGTAAACTTCAAGATTACTCATTCACAGCTGATGAGGCTGCAATTCATCACATCTCTCAAAGCTGCTTCTCTTATAAATTAGTTTCATAACTGAACTACTTGCTGCAAGATAACATTTGAAACAAATGCCAAAGCACAGTACTTTAGTGGAAAGTAAAGTCTATTTGTTTTTGGTAAAAGACTACTTTGCACAAAACTACTCTCTGAAAGAGTAAGATGAAATAAGCTGCAAGGCAAAGATTTTAAGTTATGTTTGGCAAGTAGTTTAGCACTGCTTTTTAGAGGTGATTCAAATGGAAGCTTGGTTGTAACGCTGCACATTTAATTACAGACGAAATTCTGGAAACAATGAAGAAATATGGCTTAGAAGGCACTAAAGCACTTTCCAGGCAAGCAGGAAGAGAAATGCTTACTATTCTCAAATTCAAGAAGTCTTGAAAACCGTTCCTGGTCTTCTATGTCTTGGGTATGCAGAAAGCTGAATATAAAATGTTAAAGCTGTCCAACGCACTTTTTAACGCACTTTTTTTCACTCTGAAGTGCACCCGCACTTCCCGGCTCCTGATCAGCCAAACCACTCCAACTGGGTATYGTGTGTTTATTCGGGGCATCAGTGAGCTTTTAGCTGCTCTCAGAAGCACAGCTGTCCTCTCACCTGCCATCAGGCTCTTGGGGCTGGAACTGAGAAGTGCCCTCTCTCTCTCAAGGGCCTTTTTGGCATTTGCACTTCAGTACTAAAGGTTTTTTTAAAGTAAATAAAGTATTTGTATATTTGTGTTTTACTGAGGTAATGTATTTGCTGTAGTTTTTCCTGTTCCACAACGCAGGTCTCTACCTATGCTGTACTTAACTAAACAGCAGAAAGAAGTGGTGTTCTTCCTAACGCTCTGATAGAGGCAGTCGGTCCTGCCAGAAAACACTTTGTTCTACACCATGCAGCACAGAGCAACAAGCAAGTCTAGAGGCACCTTACTCGCCTTGGTTAGTGCTCTCTCTGAGAGCATTCTCCAAGATTTTCACGGGTTGTTATGAACCGCAGCCTGAAGTTAAACTCTGATAAACTGTAGCCTTCTTGTCAGTGTAGTAAGCTCATAGAAGTTTGCTGGAGAATTGTAAAGGCTAGTCCATGTAAGACTTCAGAAACAAACATGCTGCTCTTGTACATAAGACTCCAAACTTTACAAATTCTTCCCTCAGCAGAGCTAACCTACCAGAAGCTCTGCTAAGAGATCAGAAAAAAAAAAAAAAAGGTTCTGAGCACACAAGACATTTAAAAGGGTAGGAAACGGGGTATTTTACTGCAAAGGAATAGCAGAACATAGTCCTGGGTGCATCATACTACCTCTGTGTTCACTTCAGATAACTTTTCTGAGAGCAAACAGAGGTTCTTGGCTCAATCATTCGCTTTAATGCAGAATTGTGGTGGGGGTTTGGGGCTTTGGGTTTTTTKTTTGTTTGTTTTTTTGCTTTTGTTTTCACACAGTTTTAATGCTGGGTGGATAAATCACTCCAGGAGTTTTATCTTGTTAACAGCTATGACCAACAAAAGGCTGCTCTGCAGAAGCATCACAGCATCAAAAGATTTTTAGATGCAATCAAAGCACATAGTAGATTAAAACTGCAAGTTTCAGAAAAGGGAGGGTTAATCAATCTAGCTCTTAATTAAAACTAAGGAACTTGTTCAGGAAGAAGTAATGAAAAAAATAATCATGCAGCACTATTGATCACAACACCTCTCACAAGACTTCAGCAACATGTATGGTTTTAGAACAAACAATAAGGGGCAGAATAATTATAGTAAGAGGAGAAAAAAAAACTCTGATGGACTATCTAGCAACTGAACTTTTGGACAAGGAGAAACATCTTTATATACCTTAATAAAACACGAATCAGTAGGTCTCATGCTGATGAATGCAACTTTAGTGCAAGTGCTATTCAAAATCCAATCCACGTAAACGCAGACGGGTCCTGTAAAAGTGGATTGTGATGGTGCCAACATCTTCCTCATCTTCCTGGTAAACCTTCAGCTGCTTTTTTTTTTTTTTTTTTTTTTTTAAATCTTTTAAGATTTTTCTATCTGCATGAATGCTCCGCCTTTGCCAGGGCACAACTATTCCTTTCTCCTAGGACATGAGCAGAGAATGCAACACTATTCCTGGAGCGAATTAGAGATGACCAAAGAAATTATTCGCAATGAGTCTTTTCTGAAAAAGGGAAGAAAAACAATTCCAGAGTTTTTGTATCAGCAGTTACGAAAGCAACACAGCGTGCTCCTCAGTGTATGTTTCCAGTTAGTCCTTATCACAAGTTCTAATGTGTCTATTCGTTTCTTTCAGAGGAATTTCCTTTTAGCAACCAAGTGCTATACGTTAAATACATGACTTCCATTACAGACAAATAAAAAAAGTTTTAAAGCCATTTCCTTAAAAGTAACCAATTCTGAGAAAACACTTAAGCATCTAAAGATCAGGAGTTGAAGTATAGATAATAGCATATGCAAAAATATCATCTGAACATTTGAAATATTAATTTCTGAAAGTCTGCCACACAGAAGAAGACATAATTCAGAGAATACAAAGACTGCTAAAATTTATTTATTCCTCCCCTTTTATTGACTTTTCCAAGAAACCTAGAACAGAATAATACCATCCAACTTAGAATCTACTAGCATGCTACTGCTGTTAAAAATAAAGAAGAAAAAAAATGAAGGAAAAAATAGTGAAATGCAGACAACATTAAATTCCAATACAACTGTTATATTCAGTTACTGGACAGATTCAGTGATGACTTATTTGGCAGATGGTGGAAACATTAACTGAAATAATGAAAACACAGGAATCAATCAGTGTCTAAGTCTTCTCTTTAAAAGCCTATCTATAGTAAATAGGTAGCATTTTGCACTGTCATGCAGGAATGACTTTGTTCCCTCTGTGCTTATTTAATTCTCATGTTTTTAGGTTGTTGGATGGCTGAGGTTTTAGCGGTGGGGAAGAAAAAAAAAATCAGACTGTTAAAAGTCTGTAAGCTCAATGTATAAACATCTTAATTTAGATAATGTTTAGGTTTTATTCTTTAACATAATTCCTTAATTCCATGCCTTAAACTTAATGCTTAACAGCAATATTTTTTTTCTCTGTAAGAAGACTATTGTAAGCATACATTTACTATAATCAAAAACTCAAGTCTTCATACCTGCTATTATGGTAAATTCATGTGAATGAATTAAGATGCATGATCCGACTTAAGTGTATAACACCATGTTGAATCTAACTAAAACAAAAGACGTTTGAAACAACTATGTTGTGGCTTAAATACCACTTTTCAGACACAACCCTGCATTACTTCTGAATTTTTAATATATCTTAACCTTAAAAATATACAAATTAAAATAAATTATTCTTATATATTTCTTTGTATCAAAGAAGAATCTTTAAACTTTTACAAAATAGTCCAGAGGTAAATATATATCATAGCCCACTAGTCAAGAAGTCAAAGTAATTGACATTATTTCAAAGAAGTAATCACTTCTTTCAACATACAGTTTAACATYTCCTCTTCATTTACTAGTCAGCTCACAGAAAGCAGAAACACCATTTTATTTCAGAAGAAGGTCTCTCGACAAAGTGGACATGTGGATTTGTTGCTTGAAGTGAACCATTTGTACTGAAAAAGAAATATGACCATTTAATACAAAAATACAACCTGAATATCAAATTCTTGGTTTTATCTGCTTTATCACTAACAACAAAGTGTTACTTGCCAATGAAGGTAAGTATAATAMTAATACTCTTGAAAAAGGAGAAAAAAAAAGAAAAAAAAAAGAATAAATTTCCATGTGAGTACATGTGAGTCTCATTTTGGGAAAGTAAAAAATAATGGTTTTAAACACATCAATAATTTTCTATCATATGGCAGTACAGCATCTCATTCCAGATTCACTCGTTAACCGTACAACTGAAGTTTATGATGACTTTGATAGAGTCAACCACTAAATATCAAGACCATCGAGTTTACTGAAGAGCAAGACCCTTTTACAATTCCCCTCAATGAGCAGACATTCAAGACACCGTTGCTACACCCTGTACACATGCTACACGCATGTACTGGCTTGTGCTTCAGTAAACAGAAAAGGGATAGTTATTGTCTATAAATTATAGAAATCCCTTTATCATTCCATGTCCTTAAAAGTCTAGTACAAAATCCCTGCAAATCATTAATAAGTTTATTTCATCCAAGATACGAGATGGAAAATTGGCATTACAGTAGAAAGACTGTTTTAAATAGATTTTTTTTGCCTATTCAGATGGATGTAGCCTGGCTACTTACCAAACAAGCTGAATGAAACTTTTTCTTGCACGTCCTGCAAGCTTTCTTGGGAAGAGAATAGTTGGAACCATGAATGACTGAGAAACAGATCATGCAGTCTTCAACACCTTCAAAACGTTTATCCACATTATTTTTCCACAAAGATAAGCCTTCCATAATACTTCCATTCTAACAGAGAGAAAAACAGCTGTTAACGTTAGAGTCCCTTCTGAATATCCTCAAAGCATTCAAAAGCACAAGTGAAGAGAGAACAGGGCCCAGTAATGTTACCTACCATACACCCAATACCTGAAGACCTTCAGACTAACTGAAATTATAGGTGGTTTCTGCAGCAAGTAATTTACAAAGCCAACCATGATCTATAGACTGAGAGTAGCTTAACCTTTAGAAACAGATGAAATATGAAATATCCATCACTGAAAATGAGGGATTCATCCATCAATGAAAAGAATGCAATTAAGAACATTTAAAAGGTGACATTTAAAGTGTCATTTTCTGTTTTCTTAATTCTTTTCCTAACTATGCAGGATGCAACGGGAACCACTACCAGTCTTTTAGAGAATTTCATGTATCGATCTGTGGTTTTTTCCACACTGCAGTTGAGACAGCAGARCCACACATGGCAAACACTGGGCTACCTCATAGAAGACCTACATTTTCAGCTTTGGCCAAGAATCTGCTATGATTTACTAGGCAGCTAATTCTACCAATCTGTTTCACCATCTGGCAAAAAAAAAAAAAAGATACAAATGACCAACCTGGTAGCACTCAGAGTGTTTCTGATGAGATCTGAGATTACAGATAGATAGATAGATAGATAGATAGATATAAAACTATATAGATCTAAATGATACTATATTACCAGGATTATATTTTGATCATCAGGACTCCTGTTTTCAAAATTAAGGGCTTTCTCTACACTCACCTGATGGGTAAGATACGTGCTCAACTGCAGCATCCAGTTGCGCCACTGCTGAACAGCCACACCAACCCTTTTTCCACTCTCCACTGTTATGGATCCTAGTGGGTAATTTGATGGAAGCTGTATTATTAGTTCAATAAATATATCATCCACTGAATAAGTGGCAATGACTTCCCGTGCAGCAGATCGAGCTTTTACCTGTGGGAGAARAAAAAAGAAAGGTATTATTAAAGTAATARCTCTGTAATCCATTGAAGAAAGAATTACAGCTTGTCTGGTCTTTTAGTACATATGAATCACTTATACTTCACTACCTACATAATTTTCTCAGACCAAAAATACATTTAAAGCAAGTAAAAGCTCATTCACATATGGGCAATCTAACTAGAAACTGCCWTTCATCATTCCATCTAGTAATTGATTATATAGTTCAAAACTACCAAGAGGGTAGAGCATATTGATAGTGGCATCTGTTACCTACCTCCCCAACTTCTCCAACATTCAAGAAAAGCATCACTCTTTCCTGATTTATTCAGAACACAGAATATTAGTARGTACCAACATTAACTTGACACACTAATACCAAGCTGAACTACATTCTCAGTCACTTCAGATATGAAAAACACAGTCATACACGGCACATTCTCAGGYGAAACCAAGAAAGGGCACAAAGTCTTACTAACCGTCATGCCATTAAATAACTGGGTGCTAGTCTGCACAGAAGCTATTTCCTGGGAGGACAGCACGCTGCTGACGTACTTGCTTGTGAACTTATCTACGACGTTGAAGACCCGTTTCTCACAGCTGTTCCACCACAGCCTAACCATAGCTGGCAGGTCTTTCAACGTTATGTGATACACGGAGCAGGCCAGGYGTGGGATCTGAGATGTCAGCTGCCCTGTCCCTGAGAAAGGAAAAAGGACATTGAGATACATACGATACCATTAGTAACAAATGTTGGTTCTTCCACCCTACCTGCAAAAATCTTGGTAACAAACTAACAGTGGTAACTAAAACTCCACATAGATGTCCCTTCTAAAACTGACACTCCAACTCCATATTTAACTTTGCCTTTTTCCACAGTCCTGTTGATATTCTTAGGTTTTTAGATTAACACTTCCAAACTGGAATGTCCTCTTGTAATTTAGAAKTGCACTAGAAATGGACTATCGGTAACCTATAATAATTTTCCAGATATGACAAAAAGTTCACTTTGGAAGGAACACAGAGATGTTTTGAGCACATGCAAGTTTTTCAATATCCTGTGACAGTGTATAGATAGATAAAGGACATCTTTCTCTTAGGATGTTGTGTAAGTAATTCCCCAAACTATTCAAACACAAAATTACGAAATGAAATTTCTATAGACATATAAAGAAATTCAGCCTATTTTCTGTTAATGCAGTTGATTAACTCAGGTTTTGCTGTACAGCGTGATGAGAAGAGACATTTCAGCAAGTTTTGAATATTCTSAAAAATCTTAAATTTTTTTTTCCACTTTTATTCACATATTAAACTAAAAGAAATTCACTTAGCAAAGAAAACAAGTCTGGAAACAATTGATAAGTCCTAGGCTAGACCACATACTTTAGTATTTCAGAAATTTTGTATATATTCACAATTCAGACAATAAAGAAATWGCGCATTATCACTAATAGTAATCATCTGGCATTAAGTATTTTTCTCTAGCTCTATTACGGCAGAGGTTCCCTTTGGGAAATGACCATCTAAAATTTTCCTACATATGTACATGCACATGTGAGGGTTTTTTTTGGAATTTTAAGTAGAAAAGTATATTTAAGATGYAACAATACCAAAATTATTTCAAATGCACAAATATCAAATACATTTTTACTAACCTTTAACATCTAAATTAAGTTCTTCAGTAAAGAAGGTTTTCGTATCCTTATTCGGAACTTCAGAAGTTGGCCCAGAAAAGACAGGGTTTTCAGGCATTAGCCTGAACAGGTGATAAAGCAGTTTATTCAGGCTTTTAGTTCTTCTAAGATACTGTGAGTAGAGAACCCGCAGCTGATGGGGTAAAAACAAAACAYAGTTGAGACATAGTAAAATTAACTTGCCCTGCAAATGATACAGACATGCTTGTGTAGGGAAGAAAACGTGACGCTGGGATTTCAAATGAGTTTGAGAGTGATGGAATTTTCTACAATTTTTGCAGTGATTATAAAATTAGAAAATGCAGCAAGGTTTGCMGAAAAAGTAACAGAATCATCTATTAACAAATCTTAAGTCATTATTACTTCATTACTTAAAATTTGAAGTCCTTATTAACAAAAAACAAAWCCCTGAGCAACTACCTGAGAAGAAGCCGCTTTGAAGAAAGTTAATGTTAATTTCCAAGTGAGAAGATATCCCAGAACAAGGCAGAACTCATCGCTCAGTGGCTGGATAACTGCAAATTCCCCAACAGGAATGCACTCTAGGATGTTCTCTAGCAGGAGTTCTTGAGTGGCCAGGACAGACATAAGAGCCGCAGGAGGTGATCTAGGGAAAAAATGTTATATAAGCAAAAAACTGCAGCTGAAGATCAACTCAATTTATATTCACTAGTAGCATCCTACTAGTACAAGCATGTCAGTACATGAAAAGGGTCCTCTACTACCGGATAAGTTCACAGTAGTGAAATCTGATTCAAGATTTGCACAATAGTGCTGGATTTTAATAGTTCATTTTCCTCAAGAGGGCAACTGATCTCTTTAGCCCTTGCAGCAAGAGTATAAAGTGAATGCTGATCACTTAACACAAAAACATGACTTTTGTCCAYGTCTGAGCTGCTTTAACCTACACCATGGAGTGCCAGTTGCTTTCTTCTCTGTTTATCAAGTCACACCAATAAAGCAGCTAAAGAACAACCAATTTCCTCATCACTGAATATGTTAGGTTTGTGTTTTGTACTGGATTAAAAGGCCTTCAGCTTCATAGTGTAACATATTTTTAATTAGCGAGCTAAGTATAAAAACAAATAAATAAATTATAACATAGACATTAAAACAGACATTAACAATAGCCATTAAAAACAGACATTAAAAATAGAGAAATCCACAAAGACAAACAGGAATAAAAATATCCTTACAGTGCTGACTCCTCCTCTTCATCACCATAAGATTTGAGATCTTCATCATCAAATGCAGGCAACTCAGGCATTAATCTATACAGATGGAGGACGGGAAGGGGGAGGAAAACAGATTTAATTTTTATTGACTACTTATGCTGACACAAGTAATACACAGGTCTACATTATTGATAAGAAATAATTACCATTATTTTACTGCTTAGCAAGAACACAGAATCACTAAGAGATGCACCCAGCACTGCAGTGCGGTCTCTTAAACCACAATAGCTGAATAATCCCGCTTAATTGTTTCTGAACATTTTAAGCTTTATGAATCATGTTGAAATTCAATATTCTTATCTCAGGATAAGACTATTGCCAATCACATCTTTGTGCCTCAGTACAATAAAAGGAGATAGTAGCATTGACATCCAACCCTCAAGTAAGTTGCCTTACAATCTGTATTTTGAACAGCCAAATGCACATACTGCTTTTCATCTTTTGAACCAGAAAGTTCACAGGAATACTAATAGTTCTCTTCATTCTCTTTATCAAATTAGTGATGAGAAATGAGAAGTGCTACTGGAATATATGAAAATATTATTTTATTTTCTGGTGGAACTCTACCATGGTTACTTGTGTATCTGTATAAGCTAGCTGTGTATACCCTATCTTAGCACTCATACAATCTTAAAAAGTAAACCGAAATCTTCCAGTGTTGATCTGGTCCTGCTGGTATTACTAAATWGTATGACCTCTTCATTATCACTAATGAACTAATCACTAATTATCGCTAATGAAATTAATCACTTACAAAATCCACTTTATAAGTAAACATAGTATTCCCAGTTTTAGATAATATACTCTGATACAGAACACAAGTTGCCCAGTTAACCATTTTCTGCCATAGTGGAGCATCACTTTGCTCAACACACAATTTCAGTGCACACTTTACAGCATATTACTACTAATAAAAAAAAGGGGAAGTAGTAAAGAAGCTGTTGATTCTTACTTATATAACATGTGGTAGACAGAAATCTGTACAGGTCTAGCCCGGAAGAGCAGTAATGGAGATAACGTGTTTAACAGAGTCTGGAGCTTATCTGGAAGATTTGTTTTCTGGCCAGCAACAAACTTCGCTGGCAGTTTATGGTTTAACAATTGGTCCTTCGATATGTATGTTAGAGCTTCACCCAAGGACGTCAACACAGAGTTCTGAAAAGCACTTTCAGATGCATTTTTGGTTTCTCCTATTTAAAACAGAAAAAGACAGGTCATGATGCAGCATGCTTGGGATATTGGCATAAGTCATCTCAACTAGCAACAACTCAGACTGCACTTAGAATATATCTTCAGAGTCACAAAATGTTAGGTGTAATTATTAATCAGCATATTATAAATATTCAGAAAGGTGAGTTTTATAAGCTATATTAATGTTTCCATAAATAAAAAMCATGGTCTGTCAAGTTGTTTCAGTCTATGTGACTTGTATCATATATTCACTATTACTGTCCTTGCCAGTTACCATATACTTGCCTGTGACTTTCACCAATAAGGGCAACAACAAATTGTGAATTCCTTCCGAAAAGAAATCTTTCCATTCACTGATCAAGTTCACAGGAAGGCTTGCAACGGTTTCAGGAGATATAGCTTGAAAGAAAGCACTAAGGGCAGATGCCAAGTTACAACTAGCACAAGCAAAAATTTGCACGAGTGGGATGTGATAAAGTGAATGGCTTTCACTTGTTGTCTAGGAGGAAAAGAAAAAAAAACTTCACTATAAATTTGTTTTAAAACAGAAGTTGCTTCACATCCTGATTTTTTTATATGTTTTTCTACATAAAAAGTTTAATGTGTCACAAAACTCTATTGCAAAGACAATTTTAGAACTAATGAGTTAGAAAAGTTTAAAAATCATCTRTATTTTTACTGAAATTGTCATAATGAATTTCTGAATCTCACCGAGGTTGAGAATGCTGGATTGCTTTCTTTGTATGCCTTTATGAAAGAAGAGAACTGCCACCAAGTGGATTCAAATAGAAATGTGTACCTTTTTGAGGGAGCCAAAACTGCAATACGAAACACCCTCATTTTTCCATCCCAAACATTAGAAATGTTTTAACACCATGCTTGTATTTTCAAATCACATAAAGAAGATGGCAACACTTTACTATAAGCTAGAGTTATTCAAATAGCTGTGTGCAGATCTCTTTCCCACAACTTACCTCCTTATTTTAGTTCATCCTAGACAACCACTAAATATTATAAATACTCCCAAGCAATTAATCTATGCAAAAAGTTTTTCCACGGAAGTCGTTGTCTCTTGCCAAGAGATGTGACTGTCCTCCTACCCTGGTGACTGAGAGCACTATAATTTAAAATCAGAAGCTAGATGGTCTGAGATACTGTATCTTTATTGGCCCAATCAACTCTCTTAATTTTACCTCTAGCCAAGCCAGCATGGAGCACATGATAAAGTCCCACTCATTGTCAGCCAAAGGAGTTGTCGAGCACTTCAGCAACAAAGGCASGAAACGGATCATCTCTATGTTGAATCCAAGCAGCTGAGCACTTCTTTCCTTCAGATTGCTGCAATAAAAATACAACAAATGTTTACATATCTTCATGCCGCAGAAACACAGAGATTTGTTTCTGTACCTTTACTTCTCCCGTGAGGACAAGTTAAGTCTCATACCACCCTCTCTGCAATATAGACTTTTTTTTCTACCCTTACTCTGACCTTCAGGGCTTGAATTAGCCACCAGCCCTAAATATTTAAGTTAACAGACATAAAACATACCATAAGAAGCACCTGCTTATTTGTATGGTGCAACCTCAGATACTCACTTGTTGCTGAAAGTGAGATTTTCTGGGTTACRTTTTCAGGTCCAAGATTAAAAGCAAACATACAAAAAATCTCTAATAAGTTTAAGTTTTATTCATTCTACTTGAGCAACATGCACTTTGAGAAATATGAATAGCAGAACATACAAAAGCTGGTCAGTTCTGAGTGGTTTTTAGAATACATTAAAAAAACTTTGTCTCCTAGTCTTGCTTTCACCTGCAATCACTACCACAACTATCTTTAGTGTGACTTTTTAAATACCTAATGATGACTATGTCAAACTGAGGGATCCAGTTTTAAAAAGCCTTAAAATTTTAATATTAATTTGGCAGGTCTCAGGTGTAATTTACAAAAGATTAAAAAAGAGCTAATTTTGCTCAAGTTGGTGGACAACTTGCTTGAGTTAGTGTACTTTTAAACACCTGAAAAAAAGTCATGAGATAGAAAAAGAACAGTCAGACTATCTTAAAGTGACACCCACCAGCTAAAGAGGAAGCTATCTTCATTATCGTTTTTCCAGGATATTATGATTTTTAGTATTCCAGGTAGTAAATTATCACAATCAATACTTCTATCATTCAGGCAGGAGTTCAAAATGGAGAGACATCCAAACGCTCCTGTAACATAATAAAAAAATAACATGAAAAAAATAATAATGCATGGGCCATAAGTTTAAATTTCAAGACAAGGCAAACAGACTGAATCTTTTAATTTGAATTTAACATGAGTATCTTAACATAGCTTGGATACTACCCAAGTCTTCTTTCAACAGTTCATTCAAAGTTGCCATCACTAAATCAGAAACACTACATTCAAACAAAATTAAAACAAACAAACAAAAAATCCACAACATTGTTAGACTCAATTCATTGCTGGCTTAAACAACTGATGAAACAGGACAATACCTGGTAGAATTTAAAACTATTCATGCTACTAAGAGAGGCAGCATGCAGTTAAGCACACTTGGTATTCTACGAGAACACAAGCAGTTAAAATATAAATCTCAAGAACAAGCACAAGGGAAATTGCCACAGCGGAAAGAATCAATACTTCTCTCAACTACTGCATAAATCTAATACTCAGAAGTTCAAACTTCAGACAAACTTTTGAAAGAACAACTCTGAAAACATTGTTCATTGGCAGATGGCCACAATTTCAAACTGTAAGAGACAGCTTTTTTCAGTTTTAACTTCAGAACAGCCCTATTGAAAACACAAATCAACTTTCAAGCTCTACAGAGCCTGSTCAATAGGGGTATGCGTAAGAAAACACGAAAGGATGAGAAAGTGGAAGGAAGGTTTCATATTATAAACTGCACTTATTTCAAGCATATGGAAAGATACATGAGTTAAGTAATTCTGAAGATTTTTCTTTAAAAGCCTAATCCCCTCATTAAATCATTAAGGCTTTTTTTTTTTTTTTTTTTTTTTTTTAGGGTTTTTTTTTCTAAGGCAGCACGGCCATTTTTCCTATCAATTTCTGGAAAAAAAAAAAGAGTCTGGTTAAAATTTGACAAAATTTAACCAAAATGATTTTTTTTTTTTTTTTTTTTAGTAAAGTTTCACATGTACAAGTGCATGCACAACGGAGTGCTATATCATATGCACTGGAAGATTTGCTCAAAAATTATTTGAAAATATCAAAAGAATAACTACCAAAATATCTTACACATAAAACAATAATAATGTTCCACATGACAACAATTCCATTTTTGCACACACCATAAAGCCTAACTGTTTAAATGAAATTTTAATATTTACAGATGTCTACAGGTGTCTAAGTCACACAAAGCAAACAAGTAGGGTAAATCAAAATTTAACAAACCTAAACCCTTCATTTTCCTAGACCTTTTTTTATCTGGACCAGGCAGTGTAGCTTAAGCAACTTTAATACGCCAAACCCCTATGCAAACCTTCATCGTCCTTCCCATGTATGAGAACAACTGCAAAAACACTTATTTCTAATTGAAAACATACGATGTCTTAAAGGCAGGCATTATTACAAAATAATGTTCTTAAATTCTAATGAAGTGGGTTGATTTAAGAGCGTAACTGACCATCAGTGCTGGACAGCTCTGCCTGCACGCAAGTCATGAGTTTGGCCACRCAGTCGAACACGAGCTCTTTCTTTTCTTCCTCAGTTAAAAAGGCTGAGAGACACTGAAGGGTGTGCAGCCTGCCCTCGGTCAATGGAAGAAACCTGCTCACACAAACACAACACCAAGAATGAAACACTACCAAAAATTAACAATTAGGCAAAATGTCAGTCATTTTATAACGGTCATAGGAGGACTACTTAATAGCCTGTGATTTAATTAAATGCATAAACTGAATTTTACTTTTACATACTACGCACATACATCCATACTACAAAATCTGCAGTCTTCAGATGCCATTCATCAGAATCACAAGCATTTAATATCATCAAGAGCTGCAMTGTAAACAACCATATTACACAGGCTACAGTTACATACCTTTCACTTGTTTTAAAAAGTTGCTTCATCCCACATGACCCAGTGTTTCTTTCATGAATCACTTTAGCCATGGTTAAGGACCACAGTCTTCCATGTTGCTCTGATCTTCAAAGTAAGAATAAAGACCCTGGTTAATATATACAGATGCACAGGTCACCAAAAAAGCATCTCTATGAAGCTAGAGTCAACACATAAGGAACTGTGGTGGCACTAAACACTCTATACAGTGCTAATTTTAAGGTGCAGTTAAGTAATCCCTATTGCAATCAAGATTTCTCTTGTTCTTACATACCTATCAAATATAGTTTGCTGAAGGTTAGCTGTATTACTAAGTGTACTGAACTTCTCATATGTGATGTGCATTTCTTCTAACATATGAAGGTATTCCAGAAGCAAATAAGGAGGATTCTCCAATTCTTCAACCCATTGTAGTGAGTACAGCAGTTCTGCAACTAAACAACAAAATATACTGCTGAATGTATTTAGTGCACATGCAAAAAGTTTCAGAAATTTCTCCCCATTAAAAAGTTAACATTAACAGACAAACTCAAGTGCTTCAGAGTATGATCTGGTCTTTGCTATTGAATCATAAAATACACAAAAAAAAAGTTACAATAACCAATCCTAGATGATCAAGAGATTTTAAAACACAAGATGCATGTCAAGGACTAACGCGTCTCCATTCTCTTTTTTATTTCTTGTAGACAAGGCAATCAAGAATTAAATTAAGAATAAATAAATAAATAAATCTAATGTTAACAGCTAACATGGTTTCTCCATCAGCTCATTAACTTACACAACAAAAATACAATTCTCTTCAGAATGAGATTTTGGAGGCAAACTGCTAATTTCATAATGCTAGGTCTGATTTAAGAATCTGAATATAAGTATTCCATAAATAGAAAAGCTGGAATTAAGAAAAATGACTACCTCGAAAGAGTTTTGTGTTACGGCAAAACTTTCAAGACACTTATTTGATGGCAAAGATACAGTTCTTATTGCCCACTGATGCCAACGTACTGCAAATACTTCAGCAAAAAAACAACAGCAATAAAACATACACACATACAGAGCAAAAGGATGATCTGTGCTAATTATATGCCACATTTTTACTGTTTGTTACTAATTATCAATTCTGGTTGGATTTTAACTATGACAAAACCAAAGTCCTTTAAGTTTTACCATTATAACTTACTTATATTGTCAACTTTCATTCTTTCAGCATCATCATTTCCACGGACTATACCATTTTCCAACATAAACAGCACCATTTTACTTAACAAGGCTGAAGTGCACAGATGGCCTGGAAGTTTAGTTGTGCCACACAGCTTAACATACGATCCCAAATGCTCACAATTCATACTCAGTCTTCCTTCCAAAAGAGGTTTGTGCATCCACTGTAATATGTGCATAAAAAAAAGAGTATGAGCAATAAGTGACATTTTAACAATATGTAGAAGAGCTATAATCCATTGAAAATTCAGAGCTACTTAAAAAAAAGCCAAGAATCAAACTACCAACAAAAGCATAATGTGAAGAAGATCCATTCCTATTGAAATTCAATTTGTGTCAAATTCCAGCAATAAAAGAAAAAAAAATCAAAATAAATGCAGAAGTAATTGGAAACTGTGCTATTGACTGAGAAATAAATATACATCTTTAGAGTTCTAAATTTCTTGTACAAGGTAAACGAAATACTCGGATTACTGAACATTGGTGGTTGAACAGGACATTATCTCCTTCCCTTCCTCTCCACTTGCCAAGATATGTCAGCATTTACAGGCAGCAATTCATATTTCTCTGAAAATACTGGAGTCCTCTCACCATAGAAGACTTAGAGTCAAACATAAGAACATTCATCCTTATGAGGTATAATCTATTAGTCGGTAAATTTCTGAATTACGAAGCAAGTTGCTGGTGCTCCATTCAGAAAAGGGACATTTCACAAACTTTGATTCTCTTTGGTAGTATTTGATGAGGCCACAAATATACACATCTCCTCCTCCAGCAAGGGAAGTGACTGAAAAGAACCTCTGGTCAGACATGCGCATTTATAACCACAGTGCTGTGTCAAACTAGTCACATTCATTAATCTAGAAGCCAAASCCTTCAAGAAAGGTAAGGTCAACTACAGAAAGGAAGTTAACTACCATTTTCTTACCTCTGTGGATAGGGACTCACGCAATTTCTCCCATTCAATTTTGTTTGGTGTGACATGTTCAACATAAGCTCCCACAAGATATCCAGATGGTCCTTCAGCTTCCAGAAGCTTAGATAACAAATCACTAACTGCAGAGATCAAAACCTGCAGACTGAGAAAAGATCAAAACAGAGCAAGCCAGTTTAGCACTATCCTGTAACACCAAGCAGCTATGTTTTACCCTGATTAAAACCCTTTGGAACAGCTTTCTAAGTTGTGCTCTAAACCACAGTTCTCACGCTGACAGGCTCAAAGAACTCTAMGCAATGAAAGTGCTGACTAAATACAAATTAGCAGAGCCTTGGARTGTCATGATGAGTGATATATGATGATGTGGACAGATACAATTACCTTTTAACATCCAAAGAGGAGGACTGGATTTGATTCTTGACCCACAGTGCGGATTTATGCAAAAAGGTGCTCTGTTTCTGCATACTCCGAAGTTGATGCACAAGTGAATTTACACCAGACATCCAAGTGTGCTTTAGTTTACATATAAGTAAATCTGTTGTAGGAAAAACAAATCAACAAGAACAGATAAACTCCCAGGTTACACCTTACAACGTACAGCAACAATGTACGGCAACACTGTGTAAACACCTGTGTAAAACTAAGGGGCTAGAGCAAAAATGGATTTCTCTTTTGTATATAGCTAGATATGAAAGCTATCAAGAGCATACACATTTTTTTTGTGGAATTGTAATTTTTAATAATTCCTGATATACAAGTAGCATTTTGTTTGAGAAAAGACTGAGCTTCAAGTTATCTACTACGGTGTCTCCACAAAATCTGTAGTCCAAAGCTATTTAAAACACTGAACATTCCAAGAGAGTACCCAAGTTGTCAAAGTAGCGCTGGTTTCCACATTAATACTGTTCTCCTTCAGTTCTAACATAACGCTACAAAATTTCCTCTTAAATTCTTAATTCCTCACTTAATACTTGCTTAGGTAATTATTTAATAATTCCTCTTAATAATTTTTCATAATACTATAATATTTCCCTCTGTATCTATTCTAGCAAATACATCTTCCCAACTTATTAATAACAATTTCTGCAAATTAGCATCTCAGCTTGAAAATAAGGTACTGTTGGAGGGAGTTGCTATTTGCCATAGCAACTTGACCTAATATAATTGGTTTCAGAATAAATGTCTGTATCTGTAGCACAGTGTTGCATACATTTTTTTTCCAACTGAACCTCTGTAATACTGAAAGAACAATAAAATGTTCACGTCTTTTWTTTCAAAGGCCCCAAATAATTTACTTTAACAACACTTTAGAATGCATGGAATATCAATGACAAAAATAGCTGACACACCAGGATACTAATATCAAAAATGTCAGTGCCTGCAAAGATGCAGTAGACCTGATGCTCAGAAGTACCGGCATTGTAAATCAAAGCACAAATTTTCATCTGCTCAGAATTGCTCAAAATTAAATTCCTCAATCTTTATTAAGGAAAAAAAAAAAGAATTTAATTTTAATCAACTATTAAAAAAAAAAAAGTGATAGTTTTCAATTCCTGCTCCCAACACAGAGGAAGCCCCATGCAGCCTACAGGGCAGCATGTCCAGAGTATTTAGCGTCTGCGTGTTTTAGCTAGAGAATTCTAGAGGCCAAGTAGTTTCTTCTTCCAAATATTATGTTTTGGATATGTCCAAATCATATGGATATGATATATCCAACTTGGGTGGATTCTCACAGTAATCAAGAGAATCATATTTTGATAAAGCCACTTCTCTCTGAAATGTTATATTCCTGATCAAACCACCTTCCTTGTCCAAAATGTTATATCCCTGATGTACAATAGGTAACAGAAGAACTTTTCCACATAGGACAGAGGCAAAATCACATGTTTCTAATATGAAAAGTAACATAGCTGGGATGAGACCAAAAAAAAAAAAAAAAAAAAGTGTCCTGTAAAACTATAAAAGCTGGATAAAGCCCAAGGCTAAAACTGTAGGGGCTTTATAAAAACCAATAAAGGACAATTAGTCACAAACTGCAAGGGTGTTGGAAAAACTAACACTTTCAAGGCGTGCCACTTCACAATATAATTTTCACCACCTCTTGATTCAGTGAACTGTTTTCTGTGACCTCCTGGAATTCTTTCTGCTTTTTTTTTTTTTTTTTAAGCAATAGATAAAAGCTCTGCAAAATCAAAACCAACTCCTTTGAGATTTTTAGTCATTTTCTCAATTCTACCCCTTAATTTATGCTCCACCACAGGACAAGCTCTAAGAGCTCAATAAAATAACAGGGAAAAGAAAAACACCCCAACATGCAGTTTGGTCTGGAATACAATTCATTTTCCAAATCACCTGTTAAGTGTGTAGCATCCTGCCTCTGAGCACACAGCTGGAAGATAGTGAACAGCAAGTCTTCAGAGGACGGCATCAGTAAACACCCTTTAACTGAGCTGAAAAAGCTTGASGCTACATCACAGATGAAGGACACTGATGGTTCTGTATTTCCAGCTTCAGAAAGGTCTCTAGCTTTMGACAAGGCTGCTTGAAGTTTATCAATAATTCTTTCAACAAAAGCTTCACCAATCAAGGATTCTATTGTAGAGGGAAAAATAAATAAATAAATGAGACATGCTTTAACTCATTGCTCAAAATAATCATTTTTGCTTCGACATACTTGCTTTCTTTTTTAAAAAATGCTATTCCTGAATGCAAAAAATGAAGGCGAATACAGTTTTATTGTAAAACTCAATTTTTTACTCAACAGTTACCTAGAATCTTCTCATCAAAGGTTCACASAGCCAAGTACTGCTTCTCTAAAAAAAATCTAAATGAGTTTATATGAAGGTAATAGCACTAATGCAGAATGATCCACTTCCCTCCAGTGTTTTCCTAACTTCTGTCAAGCAACAGGGAGCCAGAGTTTGCATCTTGCCTGCTGCATGTGATTACCCCAGTCACATATATCTTCCACAAATGTGTTTAGTCCCTTTCTGACTACTCTAAGTGATAACAATATCCAATGGCAATGAGCACCAAAACAGCATCTCTAGCCTGCTATCTAAACATCTGCTAGACAACCTCTGGCTCCTGTGTTTTCATGGACAAAGTGAAAATTTTCCCTGCTTGCTTTAAGATTTCTTGGCTCTTTATCACAACCCAAACTCCAGTCACTTCCTTTGGGTGCTTAAAGTTCTAATCTATTTTCACCTCTCCAAAAAGAGAAGCTACTGTGTTTCTCTAACCATTCTTGYCATCTTTCTTTGGATACTTTCTTATTCTACTGAGCCCTTTTTCAGAAGCATCAATACGAACAAAGGCACCATCCCTGGGCATCAGAGAAAAGAGTCTGGCCTCATCCTCTTTATACCCTCCCTTTTGATACCTACACACTTTGGTAAGATCCCCTCCCAGTTTTCTCTAGCTTAACTTAGAATCTGCTGTTTTTCATATTCACAAATTTTAATTTTTTTTAACACTGACATATGAGCTACACAGACACAAAAATATGTGATGCCACAACTTCAAGTTAGCATTTATTAAACTCGATGTGGTTAATTGGCTCAGTTTAACAACAAATAGAACAAAACACAGATGTTACAAGTTATGTAATCCGGAAGCTCTTAAGGAATTCCTTCAAAGTGAAATAGAACACACAGCAGAAACATAAAGTATAAATGTAGTATTTACATTTGCAAAGCCCCAAGAATAAATGCACTCACCATTTTTAATGTGTTGTGACAACACTAAGCTCAGAAGGGTCCACCTTTCTGAAGAGGATGATTCTGACGATGCYGCGATGGGTTTCAGACCCAGGTGACACAGACCATCTGCCAGCATCACAAGTCTTTCTCCAAGTGTGTCACCTTTCAGCCAGTCAGAGACTAATGAAAGTTTTGTTGTGCTCGAGCATGCCTGAATCGTAAGAAAATAATTCTATTAGCCTTTTGAGGTTATTAACTTTTATTTTAATTATGCATAATACTAGTATGTGGCCCTCAAAAATAACATTTCAGCTCTACAGATAGGGTGAGAATCATTTCTGTCATAAACCCCAAATGCCATGTCCACAATAATATCCCCCAACTTTCTCTCTGGACAGACAAGAGAAGACAAYTTACTACGGCTAGGTCAGACTTTAAGGTGAAACAATTCATGCTAAAGAAAGATTATGCTTTATTTTCTCTAACCATAGTGCCCAGAGAATGACTGAACTCAATGTTGGAAAACTAACCATCATATTAAGTGGAAAAAAAAAAAACTATTATAGCACCTGAATTTTTGTTAAAAAAAAAAAAAGTGGGTCACAAACTAGAAAAACATTTTGTCAATAAGCCATTTTAAATAACAAAATCATTAAAACTGAGGATTCATAGAGTACACATTATTAAGGTAAGACACTATAGTCAATGCACTGGATTACAAACAAAACACAGAATTCTTGCCCCAAAGCTGTAAAGCACTTRGTATTTCTTTTCAGGTAAACACTTGTCAGTCTCTCAGTTTCCCACATGCAAAAATGTTCCTAATAGATYCCTAATCTATCAGTGTAGTAAGAGCTTATATACTGTTTTTAAAGCAAAAGTACACAGAGTGATCATCGGTGGAGAACGAAGACACAAATGTAGATGATTAACCTAAAATTCTTGATCTAATAATAGCAAACCCCTTTCTTTCTAGCTTAGATGAGCAGAAATGCATCAGGAAACTGTCTAGTTCAGATAAAATAATAATAATAAAATGTTAATAATAAAACAGGCTGCCCAGAGAGGTTGTGAAATCTCCTTCTTTGAAGGTCTTCAAAACCCGCTTGGATGCAGCCCTGTGCCAAGGGCTCTAGGTGACCCTGCGTGTGCAGGGGGGTTGGACTAGACCTCTGGAGGTCCTTCCCAACCTTAAKCATTCTGTGATTCCGTGAAAAACAAAAACAGAAGATACAAACTTCCTGTCTGTCTTCCTGCCTTTCTTCAATATTGGCATTTCATTTTTAAGACTATCATTCCATCTAAATGTGGTTAGAAAAAAGACTGCACTCAAATTATTACTACAATGTTTTCAAACTATGGAAATTAACATTACCAAAGGAAAGGTTACCTTAACACACATCATTCTCAAAGTTAAAACCAGGGAAATATTCAAAACTATGCAAAACAATAATAATAATACTGAACAGTTTGAAAAGGTACCTTTTGAATTATCTGGAGAAGKATAATCCATTTCAGATCCATCTGGAAGAAAAAAAAAAAAAAAACTTGAGAGTTCATCAATTCATCAAAGAATTCCTGAAGTATTTAACACCACTGTTTATTTTGCAACTTGAATTTCTGCAGGAAAGAAGCAGAAGTTTCTAAGCTCCAACAGTAAAGTTATTCTGACTTATTTTTGTTATACCACAGTCTGCATTCCAAGTCTTCGCTTTCAGAGTAAAGTGAAAACTAGTCATTGGTGAATGGCTAGTACAGAATTAAACTGCATAAAGAAGCAGGTAAATTAGTACCAGCAGCTCTCTTATTTTATGATTTATGCCGCATAAAAGGGAAATATCAGTCATAATCCTTCACAGTAATATATATGTATAATGTCAGCCTAAGTCTACCTTCTTTATGCTGAACTTACTCAGGTTCATGTAGAATATCTTCCACAATCTCAAAATAAAAACCAATCACGTAACACCACAAAGCTATTCATTTCGATAACCTGAATAGCAAAATAAGTCATACCTTTGTCAAATCATCAAGAATCATTTTCCTTTCATCACTACTGTTACAACAGTTAAGCACACTGTACAAAATATCAACAAGAAAATGGGTCTCTCTCCTCCAGTCTTCTTTCAGCCAAGTTATTAAATTCAGATGCAGAAATTGTATGGATGGATTCTCATGATGAGCTTTTATCTTTTCCTGGGATATAGCCTGAGCRCAACTTGCACCGTTTCCATGCTCTAGAAGTACACAAAAAATTCTTTTGGAAGAGAAAGAGTTGAGCAGGGCAGAGAGGAATTTCAAGTGCTGCTCTGACTTGTGTTCATTGACATACACGATACTCAGTTCAGCAAGGTGACAGACTAAACTTTCCAAAGGTTCTTTCCTTAAAGGCGAATTATGCTGTTGTTCAGTTTGTATTTCAGAGTCACTATTATTTTTCACTTCTGTGAATTTTCCATTTTCTGTGTTCTTTTCAGATTCATCCTCATCTGTAAATCTGATTTTTAGAGACTTTCTCTTGTTTGGTTTTGTAGCACTCTTTGGATTCTGAAGAACTTCTAGCAAACCAGATATAGCAAGCAAACACTTCTCATCAGCGTCCAAAGTGTCAACATGAAGCACACACATTTTCAAAAAATGGTCCCAAAAATTTGATAACAGTTTTTGGAAAGTTTCATCTGTGCCATCATCACTGGAGAGTTCTGCTTTCACTTCCCAAGAGCTCAGCGTTTCTGCTAGTTGGTAAAATAATGGTCCATTTTGCAACCTGGGCTCCTTAAGCACTGCATCGGTAAGAGGAATTAGCTATAAAGAGAAGAAATAATGAGAAAACACAAACCAGAATAAATAATCTGTTTATTCTTTATAATACCAGGAAATTATGTAATTTTCAAAAAACATTCTGGAAGCAATTCAAAAACACAACAAAATCAAGACTACTTACAGTTGTACCCATAATTACGGAGTAAAAAAATGAGAGATACAAGATGATCTTTTAATTACATACACATATATATTTAATTAAAATCTCACACTGGAAAGGGCTGATTTTATAGCTCAGAAAAATTTGAGTAACTTGACTATCATTAGTTCTTCATAAAATCATRAGACTTTCACAAAATGGTGAGGCTTTCTATAGATGAACAAATTGTCACAGGAACTTAGTTTTCTCTAATTTTTAATTATTAAAGGCATACAGTATTTCTAGTGAATACCTGGTCATATATAAGCATTTGATGAATCTGTCTCTGCTCATCCTCGTCATCCATTTTCTGCAGCAGGACAAAGCGCAGACACTCCATAAATGCAGCTATAATTGCTGAACTTTCTGAATGGCTACTGACTGCTCGCTCACTTGACAACCTGTTGAGGGGCAACATGAGGAAAACAAATGCTTCATTTTAGCTGCTGAGAAAACCAGTTACAAGACAGGAGTGCAACTCTGAATATGTCGCTTTTATCAGGAAAACAAYGTGGGATGTGAGATCAAAACAAATTCAACAGGACTTGTTCAAAAATTCAAGGAAATGCAAGCATTTAATGTAACATTAAAATAACTTTCAAGTTTTAAGATCGAGAAAAATCTGCATAAATACAGAAAACATACACGCAAATACACTCTCTTCTGTTTCACTTATTTGCCAAATCTCCCCATTCTTACATGTACAGCAGAGGTTTGACAGAATCACTTTTTTAATCCTGTGCCATAAGAAATAAACTGCAGACAGATGAGAACCAGACAGCTAACAAAATTTTTAAAAAGAGAAAAATAGAAGACTTCATCATGAGCAGTTTGAGTTAAAATAATTGATTTTTATGTGTGTGGTCTAATCTTCATTAAGTTCATGGAGATATTATAAATGTTTTTCTAATTGCAATAAAATTTGACATGGTCTTCAAAAACAATCCTTACATACGCTTTTCTTTTTCTCCTTCAAGGATTCTATTAATTGCCATAGTAACCAAAATTGTTTTCTAAACAACATATATTTTAGTCGTTATACATGATTTTAAGTATATAATGTAAACTAAATATTTATGTGCATTTGATAGAGAGTTAAAAGTATTTTAAAATTTGTTCCTGCAAACAGTGAATTCACAACAAAAATGCAAATCTTCCAAACACTAAATTCTTCTCCCACTTTAAAATTTATCATGGAATGAATTAAGTTTGACGAGAAAAATGTTTTAGACAAGAAGAGTAAAATTCAAAATAAGGTTAAAGGCTAAAGACAACTGCTGCAAAGGCTTAACTACAGTTGCAGACATTTAAAGCTATTTAAAAGTATTCTGAAAAGACTAATTTTCAAATATTTTAGTGGAAAGAGTCTTTTCCAAAAATAAACAACTGATGTGCATTTAAATATTCTCCAGCCAAAGTCCTATTTAAAAATGTTGGTGAACAAGATTGAAATAAATAAATAAATAAATATAAAATTAAGTAGATTTGTGATTCATACCCTTGAATTACAGAGCTGAAAAATGTTCTGAAATAGTCCAGCTTTGGTTCTGCAATACCAGGTGGCACCTTGCTAATGAACGGCAAGAGGTTCGGGTATATGACAGTAGCTAGTCCTCGTCCACCTTCTCGAAGCACTGTCCACAGCTTTGGTAGAACTCCTTTTCTGGCATTTACATGACTCCAGCAGTCCTTCAGAGAGGAAAAAAAAATGCAGACTATTTCACTGGAAGAACTTAGGCAGTCATTCCTTCTACATCCTCACTTTACAACTGAAGCAAGTATTTCTAAAAAATAGAACACTGCCTCCCTATTTCAGTTTGTGAGTTGTAAGAATTTAATGTGTTAAATCATTTCAATATTATTTAAGGACAATTGAGTTTCCTTGTTTATAAGCCTTAGTTAAAGGTTTCACTGTAATGATCCTGCAGATAAGGATGTTTCATAAAAGTCACAATCACACCTGTTTCTGTATTTTTTTAATCAAGAATACACAATCATTTTTAAATTCTAAGTGTAGGAGTATCGCGAACTTCAAAACTCACTGCAAAAAGGCCAATATGTACAAATATACCAGGACATTTTTTTGCCCTTAAAACATTTTTATCATGTGATTTATCACGGATCCAGATATCTACAGTTATAACAAAAGGATTAAACAGAAATCTGTTTTTCATGAATTGTTACACTATGCCAGCTAATACAGATCCACAACATTAAACCTCGATACCATCCTAGATACCATCTAGGATGTACTGCTTGGCCTGCTACTAGGTAGATCAAAGCTGGCATTTCACCTAGAAAGCAAAAACGGTCATTAGGCTGAGAATTAGCTTAGCAGGGGAAGCAAACAATCAAAAACTGACCGTGGCCATTCTTGCAACCCTTCTTAACCAAGAGAAAGCTTCTAAACATTATTTTWCTCGCTAGTAACTATTTTTAATCCAAGACATTCAGATTAATCTGACAGAACAACCCTGATTTTCACAGACATTGGATACACTACATTTTAAAATTAAAATGAATGGGTGAGAAGGAGAAGAAATGGGTGTGAAACATAGAGAAGTTCATGTTGTTAATCAGAGAAAATACTGTCAAATTGTTCTCCCTAATTCCACACAGAGAATACTGGCACTTTGTGAGAGTTTATTGTGACATTTAGCTAAATCACCTGCCTTTTGCATTTCTCAGGTTACCTCAATTGTGGCAAGAGCAAAGAGAGCAGCTTCCCAGAGAGCTGGGCACACCACTGCATCACTGTCATCAATGCTGAGAAGAACAGCAGGACAAACTCTTGGCGCTTCAGCTTGCACCAGCTCAGGCAGATACTGGCAAAAAGCAGAAGTCACCTCAAAGAAGGCTGAGCGAACCTGAAAAACACAGAAAAATAAACATTTTAGGTAAATTAGAGTACTCTTTTACTGTCTGTAGTTTTTTAACACCCCTCTTGAAACCACACAAAGCTGTAATATGCAGTCACAGTATTTATCATATAGGTAAGCATTTAGATACTATTAATAATAAAGAAATTGCTTGGTAAGTCTGTAAATGTTTAAAAGACTTCTTTCAGCAACAGTACTGAACATTTTATTTTAATAATGCACTTCTGAAAGTCACGCTTATCCAAAAGCACCTTAAGAAGATTTATAAACTACTATGGGAAGCAATTTATTCATTACTCTAGGTAGCTACTTCTTGGTAAAGACCAACAAAACAGTCTAAATAATGAAGCCCACAGCACTGTAAATATATGCAGTAAAATGACACAATTTGTTTCTTTTACATGAATTTGAAACAATGTCAAATTGCGAAATAGATAACAGGGGTATCAAAATAATAAAATAGTCTATTAGGAATATTTTAGAGTAATAATGCCTATATTATTGTCTATTTAAGGCCTAGAAATTTGAAGACCACTTCAAACATAGTTGAGCGAAGCACAAAAGCTCATTCTTGCTTGCAGAATAAAATGAATTGATGTTTCCTCAGATTCAGTATATAATGTTTAACTACATCCCACAAAATAAACAGCRATAGTAAAACAATAAGTTACCTGTGGTATGCTATGTTTACTGTATTTCCAAAATTTATTCTGTGATAGAAGTGACATTAACTTTTCCTCCAGCAAATGCATCTCCTTTTTCGGCAACATGCTAAGTAACTTCTTTAAAGCTAACAAGGAACAGGTGAGAATCCGAAAAAATTTGGCTTCTCTTTCTTCCTCTGGTACAGTTCTCAGAAAAACAACATAAATAAATAAAATTAACTGTGAATTAACTAGTGGACTTCTAAAACTCTTTACAACTAAACTTCGGGGTTTCTTTTTTTGCCTTTCTTTATATTGCTACCATTTGAAATCAAGATATATAAACTTTCCGTAAGTTCTATTACTACAGAAATACTTTAGAAGTGTTGGAAATAGTCATACTGTCTCCCAAGTATTCATGAATGCTACATCTAGAAAAGCTATGCATCTCATATCAATAACAACTTAAGATACTTGTACTTAAATCTCAAAGAAAGCTGGGATCTGGACTCTTTAAAACAATTATTCTCTCTTGGAAGAACTACACCCCAAGACAATAGAAAGTCCAACACAGACTAMGACTTAAAAAAGACTTTAAAGCAGGCCAACATACTGTGGATCACTGAGTGTATCGGGTGTTTCTTTTAGAAGATTATCTTGAAGTACCTAGGAAGAAAGGGGAAAAAATAGAAACAAAAAAAGAGCACAATGAGATTTTACTGTTTACAGGTAAATCATACAACTCATACAAATCTACAGATTATTCAGGAACGTCTTTACACCTCAGTAAAGTCATTACTAAACATGTTTTAGACATGCAACCAAGCAAAAACAGAATGGAGTTGACTCAGGTTAAACATAGTGGTGGTACTGTTTGAACACAGGCTTTATAAGACTTCCTAAGCTACAGTCCTGCACTGACATGCTGCTCACAGAAAATAAAAAACAACAAACAAACATCAAACAACAACCAAACACCAAAAAAAAACAAGAAACAACAAGATACACTGAGGGAAAAGCAGTTATGTTTCTATATAACAGGACAGCAAGATTTTCATCTTTTTAAATTCAGACAATTCTGTTTCATACATGATGGCAGAAGAGCATGAGCCTGCATGAGCACACATCTCAGAGGCTTCTGAAACAGTGCTCAGAACTCATTAGTCCTCTATCTCTGCAGCTAAACCAAACCACCATCATTACTCAATCCATGAGTATCTGATGACGGAACATCGTTATACTGAAATGCAAGCAAGAAAATTTACAACTATAGGAATGAATATGAAGTATGGTTCCATTCAGTATAATTGCATGAAAAAAATAAAGAGGAGATATATTTGTCTCAGTTTCTCATGACCTTAGTAGCAGTGAAGTTTCAGGTGAGGAG
>NW_020454428.1:566643-682032 GCF_003342845.1 Nothoprocta perdicaria | reverse complement strand
AGGAATAGGTTAGGGACAGGATGAGTCTTCAAATTGTATTAAAAAGTGATACAAAGCAGGACAAAATAAGCGGGACTTGCACAAAGCAGGACAAAAATAATGACCAAGTTTAGACACATAAACTCACATTGAGAATTTCATCTTTACAGAAAGCTAAGGCTTCCGGTTGCTTGCTTGAAGGAAAAGCTTTTTCAAAAGCTACTTTTGCTGCAGAAGCGGCAGGCGAGTAAATGTCACATTGAGCAATCAGCCAATACCCCATGATACTTTTTAAGTAAGGAGCCAAGTGCTTCTTTACTTTAAGAATCAGTTGCTCAAAGGACTGCTGAGTTGCTTCTCGGACACGGCGATCATGATCCTGTTTAAAAAGGCAAAGAAGGTTTTATTGTCTCAAGAAGGGTATTACTTGATGCCAAATATTGCAAAGCAAGAATTCTTTTAGTGTATCTTTACATCCTCATATCTTCCAAATAAAGAGAAAAGTTCTCTCACGGTACAGGCATCTTTACAACAAATCAGGCTAGGGAGATTTGAAAATATGCAGAAAAATGAAAAATGAGTGTTTTTCAGGGTCATCCCCAAATACAGGGAAAGGTCCTAAATCAGCATCTCCATACGCGTGACACATCCAAAACTGTAGCTCTTTGCTGATATCCCTAACTACAGCTGTCTTTTAATATTGGTAAGAAATGGGACCAATAGAAGTGAGAATATCTGAATATCCAGAAGCCTATACAAATCACTTATTTGCCACCTTCAATTATTTGTGAATGAATTTACAGCATCATGACTTTTTACGCTCCTGGCTCCTAAAGAACATATGAGGAATGGCTCTAATGGATCAGAAGAGCGATTCGTTTCATCCAATATCCTGTCTGCAACAGGAGGATGCCTGCTGAGATATTTTGGGTACGTGTTAAAACACCAGGTCGGAATATTATGGGTTATCTGGCTACATATACTTTTATTTATTTTAATAATCAGCATGGACAGCTATTAGCCCTTCCTCAAGAATGCTTATAATTATGTTAACTAAACAGTTTCTGCTTCATGAACACGCTCTCTCTCCATATATATATATATATGTATACACACACAATATATATATAAAAACCTGTTTTGAAAAAGTTCTATCATGCTTTTATTAACAAAGCTCTAACAAGCAGCTATACCCATCCCTAAAATACAGTTCAGGTATCAACAATTCTGTTTTTTCCCAGAAAAACCCATAGTACACTGAAACATATTAACTACAAGGAATGTTATTTTCTATCAACCTGAATCTTTTTTTTGTAGAATAAGACAGGACACTCAACAAAAATAGAGCTAAATATATCAATACTACTGCCTTAAGGATTTTCACAGAAAGTAGTCCAAAGAGTCTAAATTTTTATATCTTAATACTTACTAGTGAGATTTTACAATAAATTCTTGGCCAATAAGGAAGTACACCCTTAACAACTTCTGCTTCTCTTTCCTTGCACATTGTCCCAAATTCTTGCATAGCCTACAATCAAAAAAAAAAAAAAAAAAAAAAAAAAAAAAAAAAAAAAAAGGCTTAAGAAATGCCAGGCAGGTGCATTCTGTTTACAACAGACTGCCATTTTAATTTTCAACAAATCATTTCTTCTAACTTAGTAGGATGCAATACATCTTTTAGAGATTCTTTATGACTGCTCTGCTGAGGAACCATTTCATAAGTCCTCCAAGATACCCCGTCAATCACACACATTCATAAGTGGTTTATGTAACATGTAAACATACAAGCCAAAAAAAAACTGGTTTATTCTAGCAAATTTACTGCAATGAACTGGCTACTTCAACACATTACTCTCCCACTATTGAGAAAAATGTATGCATTGTTCTTCCATTAAAAAAACGTACAGAGGACAGAGGATTTACCTACTTTTAGTTTTGTTGTGACGTCCCTTTTTGAGAGTTTTCGCAGGACCATTCGAAAATCYGCATCCACAAGGCTGTCTATCTCCTCTGCTCCTTGAACTGCAGGAACGTATCCAAGATCACTCTGAGAGGTCCCAAAGCCTATAAACCCAGGCACCGTTCCACGCTCTTTGGCAAGGAGCTCTGCTGCTCGACCACTACTAGAAGGCTGATTGAAAAATAGAGACATTATTTATTTTGGTCGCTTTAAACTACTTTATTCTTTTTCATGCATTTGAAACAACTGAATTTATTTATATTGTAYAATTAATGTTATATTTAAAACAAAAACTTTCCAAAAAGGCTACCTACACTTAAAACATAGAAGTTTGACCTGAAAAAAAATATTTTAAATTATTTTGAATTGGCATTCCATTTTCTCATTCCATTTTAGTCTGTGAATACTTATGCAAAATGGCACTGTTTTTACATACATATGAAAAAGCATAGTAAGGCCATACTTCTGCACATGAACAACYTATCTAAGAAACCATTTACCCTCCTTCACTACTTTTCTTCCCTTCAGCTCTTTCCACGTCACTGCATACAAACTGGTATAGCTTCCAAGGCGTGTGCATTAACGTTGGAGGAGAYGGGGGAAAAAATGGAGAGGTGGGAGAGAGGTGGGAGAGAGAAACACCATCACAAAGAGATGCTACCAACATACAGAATAACAGAGCAAGATATAACTCAGCACTATCACACTAGTATTAAAGCGAGTGTTTTGGAGCTCAGCACCTCATACAGCTTGTCCCAGTCAAATCAACACTGGGCTAATCACACAAGCGGCTCCACATTTCATGGCCACTGCTTAGAGGAGTATGTCTCAAAACTGGCTGATGCTTCAGGCTTTTCTGTAATATTCCCTGGGTCCTGACACCTCAAAAACTCAAAAGAGTGAAATAAACCTTGGCAAACTATCAATACTAAACAAGAGAGAAAAAAAAATGGGCAACTGTCACTAGGAATAAAAAATTACTAAGTCAGAATTTATATAACCACTGTACTTTTGAACTATTTTTTGCGCTTAAGAAATTTTCAGTATACAGACATGCTTCACTGTGTTCCCTAAACACCTCCAGACATACGGAGGGGAAGAAAGGTGAGAGTAGGTATTCTCCACACGTGTGTTTCACACAAAATTCTCCTTTACTGAGAGGACGCCATGTGTGAGCACTCAGAAGGCACGTAAAGCAGGAACACCACAACAGCTGCATCATCGGGCTCGATACAGACAATCACGCTTACTGTACTTAAAAATAAACAGTTGAACTTGCACCCCTGCGATTTGGCAATGGCACTTTCCTACCCGCCCAGGTCTCTGGAAAAACCTTATAACCCCCCACCGCGAAAGGAAACCACCCTCACTCTTTTTATTTTATTTTCTAATTATTATTCGTAGCGGAGCCACGGCTGCGGGCCGCCACCCGAGGCCTGGCCTCGCCACCCGGCGCCAGGAGGGCCCGGCCCGAAGAGGCGGCGGCGGAGGCCCAGGCGTGGCGGCCGCCTCTCTCCCGCCGGGGCCGGGGCCGGGGCCGGGGCCGGGGCGCCGGCCGGCCCGCCCGCCGCTAGCGCTCACCCGCACGTTGCCCTTGGTGCGCTGCTTGTTCTTGCCGCCCATGATGGCGCCGAGGGGCGCGCGGGGCCCGGCAGCGCCTCCCGGCCCGCCGCACTTCCGGGACGGAGGCAGGGAGGGAGGGGCCAGCTGCGCAGCAGCGCCCGCGCAGGCGCAGACGCCGCCCTCGGCGCTGGGACAGCTGGTCAACCCCGCGGCGGGAARGGGCTGCGCGGGATCCCGGTGACTCCCGCCGGGAGCGGAGGCCGGTGCGAGGCAGGGGGAAAGCGTGAAATCACCCCGAGRGGCGGAGGACCCGGAGGGGGCAGATGAAAGCACTGCCACGGTGGTTTTGGCGGGAAGGCATCTCCCTGCAAACGCGGGTGTCGATAGTAACAAGCCAGGAAAGGCTTCGGTCTGCCTGTGGTGCCAGCTCTCTCCAGGATGCTCGAGGCACAGACATGTTTACCTTACAAAGGAGCAGGCAGAGCTGGGTTTATTTTCAACATATTTTTACAAGTCTACTCCCTTTTTTAAAAAAAAAAATCCTATAAGAATTTATCAATTAATGATAGAATACAAAAAAGGCATTTATTTTGTATGAGAAATACGGCATTAAAATTATCTGCRATATCTTTGAACTTGATTTCTATCAGTATGTCTTAAAGTAGCAAGGTTTCGAGCATGGCTTAGGTCCTTTCACTTAATCTGCATTATTCCTGCAAAGTTCAGGTAAAGCAATACTGCACTTGGTGAATGGAATCACTGCAGAATGACATTGCAAGGGGTGTCTCACACAGCSCACACCTGAAATTTGAAAGGTAAGAAGTTTACTGTTTACACAGCAATATTAACATCAGTAATAACCAGCGTCTGCATTTTACAATATGTACATGATTTAGATACAGAAACCATAAGCACAGAAACAAACAAATAAATAGCCTTCATATCTTGGATATGAACTTGTTGAAATCAGACTCAAAAATGTGTAGCATTAAATTAACACTTTAAAACACTGCATATTTGTAAATGCAGTAGGGTAAGGACGGTTTTGCTGTTTTGGAGTGTACTGTGAAGGAACCTGATCCTAGATAAGCTTCTACTATAACATGAGTAAACATCACACTGGACTCCTCAGCTGCAAATGTAGTGAAGGCACCACAGTATCTTTCTTACCTGTACACATTTTCATATATGAAAAACCTTTGATCCTGTTAATAGGTATCCTAGCTCCTAGTGAAACTACACACATGACTAAGACCTTAGTGAAGCTGCCCTCCTCTTTTCCATTTTTTATAAACCTGATCATGACAGRATATACTTTCAGACAGAAAGAGAAAAAATGACTAAAAGTCTTCATGTAGTGTATGCAAATAGAGTAAYAAATAAACAACAGTATTCCTTTCCCGAGATGCCTACGATCATTTTTCTCTCTTCACAGGCAG
Organism: Nothoprocta perdicaria; assembly: GCF_003342845.1. Classification (NCBI taxonomy): domain Eukaryota; kingdom Metazoa; phylum Chordata; class Aves; order Tinamiformes; family Tinamidae; genus Nothoprocta; species Nothoprocta perdicaria. The sequence goes on along the minus strand of NW_020454428.1, from coordinate 677,091 downwards.
ATATTTTATTCGCTCTAATTCCATGATCTGGAATTCTGCCCAGTAGTTTATTAAACACTTTTTTTCTAGCTTGGAAATTAGGTACATACTCTTAATTTTAAAATCTAAAGCTACAGTAAAGCATTTATTTAGTGATTTTAATTATTCAAGATTTCACTGAATATTCGTTTTCACGGAAAACTGGATTCATCTTAAAAAGAAAAAACTCCCAATCCCTTCGCTGATCAACTGTTTCAGAAAARCTATGGAATCTCTTTTAAAGATTAATTAACAAACATAGGCAGTTACACCTGTAGCAATCTAATGTCCTTCAACTCCAAAGTACATTTGAAAAATATCAGCACATCCTTTTTCTTCTAAAAAATGATACARCTGCCCCAAATCCATATGATTTCCTCTGGGACCATGAGCGTCAAAACACTTTTCTTCCAAAGTGGAGAATCTTCTTAGTTTCTGAATCTCATCACATGTTCCACCTTTCAAAGAAACATCTTCTCTGTGACGAATTAAAATTCTCTTCCACGTTAATCTTCTAATTCTGAAAGCAAAAGCAGAAATAGAGATGTAGCTGTACAATGCAGACAGTTTTAGAAGGTATCACAAAAGAGTATGAAAAAYAACTGGTATTTTCAAATAGTAATGTTCATTTAGTTTGCGTTATTCAAAAACATGAGTTATGAAAGCAGAATAAGATATGAACATAAAACAATATAAAAATATATGCATGTAAAAAGATTAGAGTACAACAGCTACACGCTTAAAACCAGAGAAAACAAAAGAACGTGGCCTCTGTATTAGCAACTTCTATCATTGTAGCCAGCAGTAGAGTGGCTTATTAGAGTTGTAAACACACTCTGACAAGGACAAATCCTCCACAGACAGGAGGTTGGAAGGTGGGATGAGTTTTCCACCTTCTGGCTACATAACACCAAACAAACAAACAAATCCACCCCATAATATTATAACCATTAACGGTACTTAAATACAGTGAAAAACTAACCTTGACCAGAACTCTTCACAGCTGTTCTGCAGACCTTCTACACAAACAACACCTGGTTTCCCAGGCATGCAAAACCCTGAGAGAGAGAGCTCCTTGGCCCAATCAATAATATTCTTTCTTTTTTGCTTGTTGTAGATATGATGACTGTAGATCCATAATCTAGTGAAAATGATGTCTTCTGCCTGCACCGCATCTGATGTCGTCACCGAGGAAGATAAAAGCTCTCTGTCAATGTAAGCAACTGCATGATCTTTAACCCATTGCCTTGCACTCAACATGCAAGGCTCACCGCTGCAGTTTTGCWGCAAGTATGTTTTTAGATCAGAGTTCAGGTGAATCTGCTGAGAGCGGTTTAGTAGTGATGACCTAGAGAAAAACAAAGATGCAGYGGCAGTTTGCTTACATTTCAGCATGTTTTTCAGTTTTACTTCAAACTTCTTAAAAAAACAAACAAAACACTACAGGCATATTTAGATGGTTTTTACTCACTGCTGATACTTAAGTCATATTAGTTATAAAAAGATCCTAACATTAAACTAGTGTGTTGTTTAGTCCGCACATAGTGCTATCAATCTGTAATTTCCTAAAATATACATAATAAAAACATTCCAGTAAAAGTAACAGTAGTCAGGGAGTAACAGTACTGTGATAAGGGAAGAACAAGGCTACTGAGCAACCTTTTACTCCTTCAAGGTTGGCCATGTTAAACCAGGTAACAGTCCCTCAGCATTAGAGGTATGAATGGCATCTTTACGTGACCACTCTGTACAGGATCAGGAACTTCKCCATTCTTTTCCCATTTTTTTAACCTGTATGTTCAAGGCACTAGAGAAATCATATCCTTACAAATTTGCTTTTATTCTGCCATCACTGCCTGGCTAAGTTTGACTGTACACCATGAAAAAAAAACATACTGGTTTTGCTTTTGTACCTATTTCTGTATTATACTGTAGCTTTTAAACATTTTTATGATTTGTATTTAATTGTACTGATTGTATTTTAATGTCATACCTCACAGTGATTTCTGGTGGAACAGCTGGGTATTTAAATGGCAGAGCACAGCACATAGAGAACTCCACCTGGAAACAAAGGATCAGAAGTTGAAGGCAGCCCTGAAATCCGACCTGAGCTCCCACAATACTGACTGTTTGCGAGTCTTTGCTTGTTTACCATGGAGGCACCGGGGCCTTCTGCCTTTACATTCAGCACAAACCGCGCTCTGGAAGCCGGCACCTCCGCAGACAGGCTCTCCACGTAGTGCTTCAGTTCTGCCACGGCCAGCTGGTCGGTCACAGCGAACTCCTCCTCGTAGGGGAACATGCTAGAGAGCAGCTCCAGCTCGGACACCTGGATCTCCGCTGCCTCGCGGCCGGCCATTTCCAGGCCCTCATTTACTTCCTGGGGGGCGGGGGGGAGCGCCCAGCCCGTCACGGCTGCGCGCGCAGAGCCACGCGACTCCCGCGTCGCGCATGCGCAGAAGCCCCAGGCGCCTCCCGCGACCTCCCCRCGCCGCTGCCTTGAGCCCCGCGCCTGGAAGCGCCGCCCGCAGCGCGCATGCGCAAGGGAGGCGGGGGGGAGAGGGAAGGAAGCGCCGCGCACGCGCAGGTACACACCGCCGCTCATCCTATTCGCTCTGTCCCGCCGCCCCACAATGCACCGCGCAGGAAACCCGTGAGGCGGCCGTTGCTCAACCGCTGGGGGACGTGGAGAAGCCGCCGAGGTGGGGCCATGAGTGGCGGAGACGGTCGCCCCGCGGCAGCAGCAGGTGAGGGGTCTGGAGCTCCCGCTCCCACCGTCCCGSCTGCCGCCGCCGTCCTGCCGCGGCACTCGCTTCCCCGGTGCTCGGCAGGCACCTCTCCGGCCGGGCCGCCCGCCTTCTCTTATTGGCTGCGACGCCTGTCAGTAAAGGCGGGGGGGTTGCCCAGGCGGGCGGCGCGGCCAATGGGAGGGCGGCGGGGCGGTGCAGCAGGGTAGGCTGCGCGGCGGGGCTGGCACGCGCGGGCGGCGGCACTGGAGCCACGTGCGCGACGCGGTGAGCGCGGCCCGCGGGCGGGGGGCGGGGGGGAGCCGCGCCGGGACCGCCCCGCCGCGGAGGCGCCGAGGGGGCCGCCCGGGCTGCGGCCCGGGGGCGCCGTTAGGGCGCGTTCCCGCGTGACCCGGGGGCGCTGCGGGGCCGGGCCGCTCGTCCCCGCGCGCAGCGGCCCCACGGCCGCGCGTGGGGCGCCCCCGCCGCCGAGAGGAGCCCGCCGGACGGGTCTATCTGGGCACGGCGCAGCAGAGAGCAGCAGCTGAACTAGTTCCTGCACTGCTGGTTGGGTTCTGCAGGTGTTTGGTGGTTGGCCTCGAGACCAACTGCTGTAGTTTTTCAAGGAGAAGAGGTTTATCTGAATGCATGATATATAATTCTTTTTTTTTTCTTTTTTTTTTTTTTTTTTTTTTTTTTTTTTTTTTTTTTTTTAACTATCTGAGTGCATGCAAAGTTCTTAAGCCAGATCCTTCCAATTCTGATGAAGCATTTGCCTACCTATTGCAAACTAGCTTGGCAGCCTCCCTTAACAGCATCCACCTGGAAGGGTTTCTCACACTGAAAGTCAAAACTCTCTTGTCAAAACTCCTAGCTTCTCTCTGATCCTCTTAGTCAAGCCTTGTTTATTGGTGGCAATAGCCCCAGGCAGGAAGCTGTGCTGCTGTGCCTGTCCTGCCACTAAGAAATGGTGTGAGCTCAGCAGTGGTTCTAGAGGGTGGATATTGCAAGGCAGACATAGTGCTTTGCTGGCACATTTACCTGGCTTGGCGTGTGGACAGCAGCGTCAGGCCTGCCTGCAAAAACCACACAAATCAGCAGGTGTCAGCTTTCCTAGTTTTAGGAAGCCCATGGCTTGAGCAGGCCTGGCATGATAGCTGGCTCTTTATCTATTTTCTGTGGATAGCAAAAATAAATTTTGGAATTGGCCTGATTTTTTTTTTTTATGGTCTTCTCTTGTGATATAAGCATTATATGTGCAGTAGCTGGCTTTTCAGAGGAAGAGCTTGGGTCCTGTCTCTGCTCTCATCACCCTTCTAATTCATGCAGGGATCTTGCTTCTGCTAATTTCAGTTGTTTTGTGTTAAAGTGTAATCCACTTTCCTCAAAAATCCAAACAGGTTAATTTAAGAGACAAACTGGTGATAGAAATAATCTCTTGTTAAACTACTGTCAATTAAAACTGAAACTGAGTTTCTAACTTCACATTTTTCTTTGCTAGGTCTCAGTTCTGTGTAAGGAAAATTGCGGACCACAGACATGGGAAAGAAACGCACCAAGGGCAAAACTGCACAGGCAGACGAGTCTCCGGATACGCTGGGTATGTTTCTTCAGAGAAGCCTCTAGTCCTAGGAAGAAAAATGTTTCTTTTAACTTCAATGGAGACGGCTTAAACTCATTAATATCAGAAGAACTTTTCAAGAGTCACTGACTTTGAAGAATCATTTATAGGGTTTTGACTTTATATAATTGGGACTTCCATGTTTCAAGAAGTCTTACTGTCGATACTTTCCTAAACTTTCTGTAAAATAATAAACCTGTCTARTCAAAACTGACACATATATCTTAAGTTCTCTAAGATTTCCCTTTGTATAAAGGATTCGTAGAGCTAGCTGCTAAGTTTGTCATGAGAAATTTAAGTAATGTATTTCTGTTGGAGACTCTATACTTTTAGAAGATTCGTGTTTCAACAATAAAAGACTCTGATTGAAATATCTCTGAGAAACCACTGGTTTTTGCAGTATCAGCTAACTCAGTCTTGACCCTTCAGTTGTCATTGTTCTCCACCTCTACCTCCTCGAAGTCTGTAGTGTTTGTGCTTTTTGGTTTTAGAAAAAAAAAAAAACCTTCAATCCGTCTTTCTCTTCCTTCTCCTTTGCTCTGTCAGAGAAAATCCCTGATAAATAGTATCTCATCTCTGCATTGAAGCTCTGCTATCTTGTTTACGCAGGTTATTGTGGCTGTTGTTTTTGCTTGTACTGTGTAACATTCTCTTCTCCAGCCTTCCCTACCAGGCCACATACTCTGCCACCCACTTRCCTGTCACCCATCTTGAATACTGCATGGGGCAAATAACTTGCTCCATGCTAACTTAGTTATTTTGTTTTCCTGGCTGTCCTTTTCTCATGTTAGCTTTTTCTGTCCTTTTTCTCATGGTAGCTGTTTCACCTCATTTGTCTGTTTCAGAGAGTTGAGACGGCCTCGCTATTTCTGTTTGTTTTCTTTTTCTCCCAGCAAAAGATGAGTTACCGTATCTGTTCATGGCTTTTCACATCTCTGTTGGCTGCATTAKGGATTTCTCAAAACTGATTTATCAAGCCACATATAGAAGCTACTCACATTGATCAGTCTGGTTTAATTACACTGTATAATAGTAGCAAATATCCGAGAGCTTTATTTACAAATGAATATAGTTTTGAAGCTGTGGATGAAGCTTGTGCCTTTTTTTAAAAAAAAAAAAGCTTAAACAGTGCAACTAAACTCTAAGTGCACTACTGAGCTTTTTCAACTACTGTTTTTACTGTGGTAAAAATCTCTGATCTAGACCAGAATTAGGAGTCTAAGTACAAAACTTCCACTAGTTTCAGCTCACACCAAGAAAAATCTGCCATTTTGAGACTGTAATCTTGCATATGGTATACAACAAAGATAAATCTGGAGCTATTATGTTCTCTATAATCTCAGCTGAGTGATTTTTTTTTTTAAGCATATTAAAAGAAATAACAGGGTTACTCTGCACTTCTTAAATTAAATGCGAGTATTCACACTGTCAGATATTTGACTTTGGCATATTTAAACTTGTACACCTGTAACTGAAAACAGTTTTGTTTTCCTACAGAAATTGTAAGTTGATGATACCACATGTCTTAATAAAATTCACTCTACAAAAATACATTCAAAAAAAGAAATTGCACCGGTTATTTGTCAGAAGTTGAATCAGTGTGGGTATACATTTCCTTTTAAGYAGGAATTCTACATAAATGATTTAACCTTTTAGGTAGTTTCTCTTTGCCCTCAAATGATGGAGTAATCAAAAAAAAAACCCCTTAAGAGTAACTCTAATCAGGGCAGCACTGTGTGATTGCAGTTCTCAGTCTAACCTTTTCTAGCAAAGGTCAGTTAAATAGATGCAGTTCACACAGGACCAGGAAGACGCAGCTCTGTTTAGGACGTAGGACTGTCACRTAGCACGGTGACAAAGACATAAATGTGATGACCCTGCCGCTGTTCTTTGCCACAGTCAGTGGCGGAGCTTCACTGAGGCCACTCAGCTGGAAGCATGATCTTTCCTCCACCCTTACAGCAGGTGCTGCCTTGGTGCTGGGGGAGCAGGGCAGGGGGCTGTGGCTGCTCCTTGAGAGTCTGTGGGAATTGCATTGCCACAGTAATAGAAGTCCATGGCTTTAGCAGGCCTGACATGATAGCWGGCTCTTTATACAAAAGCTCTGACAGCTTCTCGGATTAGACGTAGATTTGAGTGGTGCTTTTCTAATAATACGATAGTGCAGGATGCCTCGATATCCCCAGTTTGTGAATGGATACTGAAATTTCTTCCTGATTCTGTCTTCCAATATGTCTTTCTGACTCTAGACAGGTCATCTTAGCTTCTGGCTTGTTCCTCGTGCTTTTGAGATGCTTATGCTTGTGCTATCTACATCCTCCTTGTGCTTTCTGTTTTGTAGAGCCTGTGTGCAAACACATTCGTAAGGGACTGGAACAAACCCACCTGAAAAAGGCGCTGCTGAATGTGGAATGGCACATCTGCCAGGACTGCAAGGCAGACAATAAGCAAGAGGAACCTGAGGAGACTGATGAAAGCCCTTCCATATGGTTATGTTTAAAATGTGGCCATAGGGTATCTCTTGTTTTGTTGTTGTTTTGCCTTAATATCTTTCAGTGCCTCATAATATAGCTGAGAAAGACAGCATCTGATTAAACCCTTACATTTTACCTTTTTAGTCTGAAGGTGGTGCTAGATAGATGTGCTGCTAGACTTCAGCGTGGGGAAGTATGTCTGTTCCGAATCGCAAATACAGTACTTGGAAGCTTGGCACAAAGGCATTTAGCAGACTTAGGGCTAAAACACCATCTTGAGGACTTAATTCTCCTCTTAAAGTCTGAATTCTTTTACCAGGAAAATAAATACTTCTATTTATGATCCTAATTCAGGATTTTCATTATAAAGTTCTGTGCTGACATTGGCTTGTTAAACTTACAACTGTGCATGCTGAACAGGATTTTGGTTTTGTTCTGTTTAACTCTTCAGGTTGTTAAAATCAAAGTTTGTAATGTGAGTTAGATGYCCAGCCTCCAAGCAACTTGATAGTTACTCTTCACTTAATTTACTTTTTTTTTCTCCATAAAATGCATCTTGAAATAGTGACCTAACTGTTCATCCTAGTTAGTTTAACATAGTTTTAAAATTAAATCTGATTAGCTGTGTTGTATTCTGATTTTATGTATGTTTCGTTGCTAGTCAACTGGATTTTGTGACACTTCTGGTTATCAACATTGTAGGGCTGTGGCAGAAATTCTCAAGAACAGCATGCCTTAAAGCATTACACAACGCCAAGATCAGACCCCCATTGTTTGGTTCTCAGTTTGGACAACTGGAGTGTGTGGTGAGTTTGTCAGGCAACAGCTCTAAGACATAGCTAGAAGAAAATGGAAGTTGGGATATAATTTGTGTTTATTTACGATTTCTAGGAGTTCTGTAGAAATTTATAAGCATTTCCGTACACAAAATCTCAACAGTCCTTAAGATTTGCTTGTAAATCTTGTAAAATTTATAGCTAGAAAGTTACCATAATTATTGAAATTAACAAATTAGTGAATATTGTGGATTTCCTATCTCACTGCTTCTGTAAAATCAAAATGCACATGGAAATACATGTTGTTTTGCAGGTCTAAATATTTAAGGTTGGTGGAAGCTCCTTTCTGATGTATGTGTAGTGAACAAATTGATTATTTTCATTTTCTCAATGACTTCTTATTCCATATTTAGAATTAAGCAAAACTGCAAAATCACATGATATTACTGGACCAATCAACACAAATTCTATTGATATAGTAATATTAAACAATAAAACAATAGCCTATTATAGATGGAAAACCTTCATATTTTAAACTCTGCCTAATAGGAGTATTGTGCCTGACCGCTTTCATTCTACTTAATTGCCTTTCTCTAAAATTACTCTTTGTCATAAGGTTTTATTTTATATGACATTGTTTTTTTACGTAGTCATATATGTAGCACGAGTGTATAAATGCATATAATCAGCATTTTTATTGAAAGTAAGGATGGAAAGCATTTTATTAATTTATTATTATTAAGTAACAAGTGAATGTCTCTGTTTTTAATTTAGTGCGAAAGTTACCATTTTGAGATGGTTTATTTTTTCTATTTGAAACTGTGTGTCATTTTTCAATCAAAATACTTGTGAATGAACAGAAATCGACTAAGCAGGATATTTTACTTCCTTTTGATGAGAATTTCTTTGTTGTGCAAATTTGTATATGAAGTTCTTTAGAAAACTACATGATATTGGGTGTGAACTACTGCTTTGAGTCAAAAACTTTAAGAACTACGTTTCATTGTGGCCTACTAAATAGAAGCAAAGGCTGCTTAATCAGGACTTATTTATGTAATGGATATATGAATGAAGTTGAATATTTTTAGAATCTGTCCATAGTTTGCAATTAAATATTATTTTAGAAGTTAAAAGAAACTGTTCTAAACTTGGAGACAAAGAGAATAGCCCTAGTAAGTCATTGTGTTCTGCTAATTAAGGTTTACAACAGATACTACTGCATATATTTGTAGTTCCCCACTGGTCAAACACATTACTAAAAAATAAAAATAAAAACTTCTTCTAATTCTTCTAAGTCCTTCAAAAACTTGTTCTATTAAATTTGTTGACAGACCGAATGTTTTTGTGCTAAAAATGACTTGTCGAATTAACTATCATTTGTTGTCCCAATCATTTGTTATCAGTTTATTCTTAAAATTAAATAGATTAGCCATAAATAAATACCCAAGGATTCCTAGAAAGGAGAGCAGATTTTTCAAGGAGACGTAAGGAAATGTGAAAATTACAACTAATGCTGAGAATTGTACAGATTGAGGGAAAAAACTTTAATGTTTTCAAGATTAGAAAATATAGTCTAACTCTTGGTAATCCTGAAATCTGCTAAATGCATTTGTGCCTAACAACTGTAATTGGTATGTTTCGAAATGCAGAAATATTTGCGTTCTTACTTGAGCTCTTCAAAGAGCTGACTAGGCAGAACTGGAAAATTTATCCGTGTAACTCTCCTCATCCTGTATGTGAACAGGAAGAATTTCAGCCTTCAGTGCAGTTTCTCCAGCAGTTTTGTTTAAAAGAGCTTTGTGGTCTCACCGTGCTCTATCTTTGCTCATAAAGAGAAATAGATTTGTACCAGCAGCAAAAGAGCAAGTAAGAGCATGTCTGATTGATAGAGCATGCCATTTGTTTCTTGTCCAGCTCAAAGATAATAAAATACTTGGATGGTTAGAATTCTCCAATTATTTTTAGTCCTAAGATTGATGAGTCATTTCCTTTAGGGCCTGATACTTCACTTTCTTTATTTTAGCAAAATTTTCCCTGTACTTATTATGTTTGCCACCTAGATATCTAAGTGCATCTAGGCATCTAAATCATGTTTTTAAATTGCCTCCTCCAATTACTGAGGTTACCTAATGAACATAATTTTAACTCTTTATTATAGTAATCAGCAATAAATTAAACTCTTCTATAAAAACTTCTAAATGCTAAAAAGAAAACGCGTAACTTTGTGTTATGACCTGCATCAAGCCAGCAAATAATGTACAATTTTAACTATTTAAGAATTAGAATTAATTGTTTTTCCTTTTTGGTTTGGGGCGGAGACAGGTGCTACGTGTGTGATAATGAAGTTCCATACAGTACCTCAACCCGACTGGGCCAGACTGTGGATTATGTTAGAAAACAAGTTTGCGTTAATACGTCACGTACAGGTAAGCCACTGTAGTATACACACAGGAAACAGGAARGCACCTTGAATGCAGCAAACAGTACTTTAAATCAAGACTATATGCTAAATGAGATTTAACTGCTGGAGCTTCTTATGTTAGAATAAAAGGCTAATTTCTATCTTTACATTGTTGTCAGCATTCTGAAAATGTAAGTAGCTTCCTAGCTCACCAGTTAAATCTGTATCCCCAAAACTTGTCAGAAAAAAATACAGGAATGGGAATTAAAAGATACAGTCTTAATAAAAGATTTGTAATGGGAGAGGGAATGTGGGAATGGTGATAGATTGTTGTGCAAATAAGGAATCCGCTATCAATATCACAATTACTTATCAAGACTCAGTCTGTCTTATGATTTGAGGGAAAACTTAAAATTTGCTTGCTTAAGGATAGTGTGATTTTCTTTCTCTAATTTATTTTGGGCTTTTGTTGTTGTTATTTTGAATTTCTAAGTATTTCTTCAGTCATTCTTGAATACATGAGCTGAAGCGATTAGGTCCCCGGCTATTGCAACTCAGCAGGACGTTTTCTAATGGAAGTGCAGGAAAATCTGTCTTCTGAATCCATGCGTTTGACGTATGTGGCTCCTGTGCATTCAGCACTCTGAAACAGTGTTTTCAGCCTGCAATCTACCTGCAATTTTTTCATTTATTTGAAAAAAAAATCCACAACAGTTCCCCGCAAAATTGTTAATCTACGTAGCATTTCCATTGCAAGAATTAGAAGAATGTGCATATCAGAATAAGTAATAGTTATCAAAAAATCCAGCAACAATCTACAGTAAAATCACATTCCTTTTGGGAAAAAGCAACCACTTAGCAATTCCCAGTAGTTGTCTTCAAGTATTTCTTCAAGAAGAAGCTGAGCGTTTCTGACAAGGGACCATGCTCTTTGATCTCTTTTGCTTAGTCTTTGATGACTTTTGCTTAGTCTTTCCTTTTCTGTATGCTTAATATTTGAGCTTCATATTGCACAATATTTGTTCAAGTTTGAACTGGAACTGGATGAATACCTGGGTRCACAAGTTGCCTGTTCCAGGTCTTCCATCTGTTGTCCTTGCTTTTTTTTTCTATCTGAAAATGGTGTATCATCCTGCTTCTTTTCCTAAGCTGGTGTTTCTGTGCTTTGAAGTTAATATTGGCCTGCACTTGGTAAGAACTTTGTTAGAAGCCTGGTACACTGGCAGAACTAGTACAGGAATTACTCTGAAAAGCCCCTGGTGCTACCTTACAGTTTTGTTAAACAAGTCAGTGAAACTTTGAGCTAAACACAGAGGTAATTTTGGAGAAATTTTCTTGATAGCTATTGAAGAATGGAAGCTTCCTGGTTTCTGCCTTTTACATTAATGAAATGAGCCTAAGATGGCTTGGAGAGTGGKAGAATTTTGTTGCGTTTCGTTCCGCGCAAGAGTGCTGTGTTACACAGGGTGTTATCTCAGATGCCGCCCTGATGGATGTTATGGAAAGCCCTAATGTAGACGATGCTCTAACTGGAATGAAATTTCAAATAACACATACTGAGTTTCAAGGATTGTTGGCATGAATGACTTGTTGGCTGCATAGTCTGTTTCAATCATACGCTAATCTGAAACAGAATTTCACATTTTTTGTGTTTTTTTTTGTTTCTTTTCTGTTAATCATACCTCCTGACAGTTTTAAAAACCTTAAATAGTAGTTTTTTGATTTATGCTGATTTTCTAATTGTGTGTTTAMATTTAAAAGTTTGAAGACTTCTGCTGTCTATAATAAGTTTTTTCCTAGCCCAATTCCTACTAACTGGATTAATATATGGTATGCTTTTTGTTATTTCAGTTAAAAAACAAGAGGAAAGCAAACAACTTGAAAATAAAAAAATAATAAAAGACAACAGAAATGAGCAAGAAAAAGAAGTCTCGCTCAAAGAAGAGAATTCTCACTCAAGTACCAATTCAGAAGTGACTGTGAAAGGACTTAGTAACTTGGGGAATACATGTTTCTTTAATGCAGTAATGCAGGTATGATGGTTGTTACTGCTTTTTTAAATTAAAAAAATGCAGCAAGAAGCAATAGCAGAAAAAAAAAGTTTTAAACATACCATACTGTACAGCTACACAACTGGAATGCATTTTTATCTGCCAAGAATGACAGGTTCGTGCTAAAAATACGGAGTTGGCCCAGAGGAATGTGGAGCAGTGAGGCTGCAGGTTCTGACTTGTACTAAGAGAAGATGCAACCAATTGCCTTATTTTTGAGGGACCGCATCCGAGTGTGCCAACTGCCTAATTTAGTAAATAAAAACATGGCCTGGTACATCACTCTTGCTGACTTCTTAGAATATGAGAGATTAATACTCAAAGACCGCTGCTCGTTGAAATAAAAATCCCTTTCTCAGCAGCAAGAAATCAAGTACAGCTAAATGTTAACTGGACGCATGTAATACATTGCCATCTTGTCCRTCTGCCTCAGCTAGTAAATGTTTAGATAGAAGGAACTCACCCTTCTGTATGTTTTAAGTCTTACATGGAATCTTGTGCTCTTTRGGCCTTTATATTCACTTTTTATTCAAGCAAATTTCCCACTTAGAGAGTTTAGCAAGATGTTTGATAATGTGTACTATGCTTTAATCAAAAGAAATAGATTTACTGCATGCTACTTCTTGGTTTGGAAATAGGTATTAGTAAATAGACTGGATCAAAAGGTCAGTCTGTAGAAGGATGGTACATGTAGGATTGTTGCAGTCTAACGTCACRTATGGTGAGGATTCTTGTATGTCTCTAACAGTTAAGTTTTGTAAACCTCGTCATACTGGTTTTTGGAAGAAACTAATCTGCTGCTAATATGATTTCCAGAAAATGTRTAAGTGGAAGTACTCTGACTTTCTGCTTGTGCCACAGTTACCAAACTTTTTCTTTCTTCTTCAGAATTTATCACAAACTCCAGCCCTGAGGGAGCTGCTTAAAGAAGCTAAAATGTCTGATGCAACTATTAAAATAGAACCGCCTGAGTTCTCCATGGTATATATGCTACCATAGTGACTTTTTTTTTTCTTTAAGTATGTTAAAGTATAAGCAGTACTTTCCTCTCTAGATTTTTGAAATCAGTTAAAAGCTAACAAGAATAAGATGTAAATTCAGTAAGGACTTCACCATTGACTTCATTGAAAGTGGGAGAGCACTGATTTGATACTATGTGCATTAGTTGTTGTCAGAAGTAAATACACCATAACTAAGTATTTAAGGGATATAAAGGATAAAACTGTTACTTTGGGCATGTTGTCGTTTGTCTAAATTCATACTAATAAACTGGAACATGTCTCTAGTGTTAACTTTTAGATATTATATTTATCATGAAAATCAGAATTTGGCTAGGAAAGAAGGGTTGTTCATTTTAAGAAGTTACATTTTTTTGATAAAATGATAAATCTAGGAAATCCAGAGTTGAAGTTACATAAGCAAAATATATGAGCAATGTGGTAAAATGAGCAATGTGGTAAATTTAAGCAATAAGTAATTACTGATCCTTAGATCCTTAGCTAAGTGTTTTGATTCTGTATTATGAAAAAAAATTTTTTTGGGTTGTTTTTGTCAGGTTAACTTACTGCTATTTAGGGATTTTGTGTATCCTGTTTTATAAGAATGTTTTCAAGAACTGAAGAATTGAGTTTTAGGAAAAAAAAAATAYTCACAGATAGATCTCTCACCAATGTAAAGTGCAACGATGTTCTTCTGTTTAAAACAGGAACCTCAGCTGATACGGCTGGATCAGCCTGGTCCTCTGACATTAGCCATGTATCAGTTCCTGACAGAAATGCAAGAGACAAAGAAAGGAATAGTCACGCCTAAGGAACTTTTTGCTCAGGTTTGTAAAAAGTGAGTATCTGTTCAATTGCCCAGCATAGTAACAAACAAACAAACAAACAAACAAACAAAAGAACTTTCTATGTTTTTGAAAAGAAGGGCATTTTTTTTTTAATTTTATTGAGTTTACATCACAGTAATTGTATAATTGTTATTAAGTTTTGAAAGAATAGAGTAAGGGACAAATATAAATGAATAAAATGAATAAAATGAATAAAATGAATAAAATGAAAGAAGCCTAGTGAGAACTACTTCATATTTTTGGAAGCTTCTATATACTCACACTCATTGCTTTCATAGAAAAATTAAAAGCAAACATAATGGACAAAGTCTTAAGCATGACTGACCACTATTAAGATGAATTATACCTTTCAACTGTTTTTCATTTAACAGAGCAATACGATTTAAAGGCTATCAACAGCAAGACAGTCAGGAGCTGCTTCGTTACTTACTTGATGGAATGAGAGCAGAAGAAATCCAAGTGAGTGCTTGTTTCAGAGCTTTGTGAGGTGGACGTTGAGTATATGTAACAATACATCTGTTATTGTTTGTTTTATTTTGGGAGGATTTTATTTTTCTGAGGTGCAAATGTGCTCTTCTTCTTTTTTTTCTCCTATGCTCTTCCAGTAAAATTAAGTAGAAAGATTGAGTTTTGCGTGTTTTTCCCTTTCCTTTTTTTTTTTTTTCCCTTTTTCTTTATACCCAAACAGAACATATTTTGTGTCTTTACAGGCACTTGTTGTTTTTCTACTGGTTCTCTTAAATGGTAAAGATTTCTTTKTAAAACGGACTGAATTAGTTTAGGGAATTGTATGATAAATACTTGTTTTTAAACTTTCAGCGAGTAAGTGCTGGAATAYTGAAGGCACTGACTGACTCTAACAAGCAAAATGAAGAAGAACTTAAAAAGAAAATTAAAGGTAAAATAAACTTAGTAATGTTGCAGTCGTTCAGACTTTTCAGATTCATTGAAGTACGCAGAGTAACATTGCAATTATCAACTAAAGGACGTGTATTTAAGCAAACAACTTACTGCCATATCTTGAATATGTGTCTAGAATGTATGACTTGGATATCTTGAAGAGTTTTTTAAAAGGTTTCACTGACCTTGGTGGAGCTCCTTTCTTGAACAGAGTAAGACAGAACTGATTCCATAGTGACTATACATTAAAAGATGTTTGGGCTATGTTTCATCATCCAAATGCCATGTAAAAAAAATAAAGTATTAACACGTGAATGTAATGACTTTATCAGTCCTAATAGTCCATAATTACGTAAGTGTTTAAAAAAAAAAAAAACACTGAACGGAAGAATTTGTAAACTTTTCAACAATCAGGCTCAAAGATGAACAAAATTAAGTTCAAAAGTATCTGCTATACTGAGAATATTAATTGAGGAAATTATTTTTGTTTGTAGAGCACCTATCTTGATGAGTACTGGTACATCATTTTTTTTAGATTCAATTGTTTAACCATCTTGTGAAAGAAAAAAATAGGAGCTCTTCCTAGAAAGAGTTTTCTTCTGGGAAAATAAAGAAATGCATTTGAGCTAGGAAATTAGTAAAGGTGTTGGTCCAGTCAAATAGTCTTCTCCTGGGAATGTATTTTCACTTCCATTACCTTGAAGTCCCCTAACAGAGCTTAGAATCTTGCAGTACTTTAGGGGGAAAATAAAAATGTCTTAACATATTCCATTAAACATCTTATGRAAACAGAGGATACAGTATGTATTTGGTATACAATAACCAAGTAGATCCCTGAAATATTGTATAGAATATTGACTTTTATATTTTATTTTCAATTCTCAGAATACGAAAAGAAAAAGGGAATACGAAGCTTCGTCGATCGAATCTTTGGTGGAGAATTAACCAGTACAATTATGTGCGAGGAATGCAGAACAGTAAGGAGCCTGCTGTCTTTGAATAATCCAAAATATAATTTTTGTAATCTGTGGAAGAACCCCAAAGGAACTATATATAGAAATAAAGTGGAATTAAAGAAGATGGGTTCAATTAATACGCTTCTAGGTTTTGACTAGCTGCATACCTATTAAAGAGAGGCATAGTTTGCCTGGAATCTCTCTTCCCTTATAGTCTAAAGTGCATCTTTTAGTCCCTTCCAAAGGGCCTCCAAAGAAAAGGACTGCGGGAGCAAGCTGTCTGTTGGAAAAAAATGGTCTTGAATTCCTGGTGATCCTTTTCCAGCAAATTGTAAAGGGCTTGAATTGCTCAGCTACTGGCAGTATGCTGCCTAAGGCCCTCATGCATTTTCCATCAGATTATTCCGCTTTCCCACACTGGAATGACTGGGAGGTACGAGGAAAATAGCTACAGAAAAAGTGCACTATCAGGATAATTCATTGTGAGAATGAAGTGTTAGTCAATTGGCCAGATGGATGTCCTTGATAGGACCTGCAAGATAGGTATCTGCAGTCTAAGATGAGTGTACATGTTTTAAGCCACAAGGAAATTGGTCAATGTGGAAAATGTATTGCTTATTTCTGTGGTAATGTGACAACTAGATTTGGAGGTCATGGATAGCTGATTAGGAGTGTAGATTAAAACTGTGTTTTATATTTGTACATGCAAGTAAATGCATGCGTTGAATGCAGAGAAAGGCTGTTGTTTTTTTTTTTAAATATATGCTAACAGGAAGCTAGCCACTTTAAAAAGAACTCTTTAATATGCATTTAATATTATTTTAAGGTGTCCTTGGTCCATGAGTCTTTCCTTGATTTATCACTTCCAGTACTAGATGATCAGGTAAGAAACTATATGGGTTTTTTTTGTTTGTTTGTTTGTTTTTAAACTTGTTTTGGTGTATGAAAATAAAAATTACTCAACTACATGGTTATTAGGGATTGGCTATATGTATCATTCTAAAGTGTCTCTTAAAAATCAATGTCTTGAATTTGCACAAAAATGTGCAAATGAGCGAGAATTTCTCAAKAATCATTCCTATAAATTGTGGCTCATGGGAGGTCTTTGGGAAGATGCTGATAGTGTGTTGGTGATTTTGCTGCTTTGTCAGTTTATTCCATAAGCAAAATCAGATTATCTTGTAAATTCCAATGTTGTCTTAGCACAATAGAAGATCAAGTTGTAAAGAATAGTGTTTCGAATTCATCTTCACAGTGTATGTCTAAATTAAATTAGATGACAGTGATGGGTTCCCCATCATATGCTTGAGTGCTTTACATTTTAATTACTTTCATTCAATTTTTATTTGTTGAGAAGATTAACACTTTCAGAATATTGGACAAACTTAAAAATKGTTGTTAGAATAGAGTCAATCAATAATAAACAGTAGATAATATTGTCAGAACGATAATTAATAAACAGAATAGATCAATTTCTAGACACTCAAAATAGTTGAGACTTGTTCTCTCTGTTTCATTTTGATAATCTGTGTGTATACACTTTCAAATTTTTCGTTAGCACTGTTCATGCAAACACTAATGACTAAAGATTAAAATGAAATCTCCTCAGCCAAAGCGGGGATCATGTCTTCTKCAATGAGCAAAAATTGCAATATGTGGGGCAGGTAGTTCAATTTAAAGTATGTCTGGTTTTGTAAAGTGTTAGTCTTCGGAGATTTTAATTACATTTGTTAAATACAATGATAATGTTGCTCTTTTACATGCTTATAATTTGACCCTGTTAGCCTTACTTGTTGATACTTTTTTATTTATTTTACTTGGTTACTCCCTCTGGAGTAAGGTATCTGTTGGAATGGTTGGCTTTAGGTTGTCATAATTGGGTTAGATTTGTTCTGTAGTGTCTAAAATGTTACCTCTTGAATTGAAAAACTCCTTGAATAACATGCTCGTCCCTGCAGTTTTTTTTGGATTGCCATTATGTTGTTCTGCAGAATAACAACTAATTTTGTGCTTGTTCTGAGGGTTTGTTTATTTTTTTGTAGAAATTCAAAAATACAAATGAAAGAAATATTAAGAAAAACAAAGAAAGGGAATCTGAAGATGATGATGAAAATAAAAACAACGATGGTTATGTTAAACAGAGAGATGAACTCCCTAGTACAAGTAAACACCTTCAGAAGAAAGCAAAGAAACAGGCCAAAAAGCAAGCCAAGGTTGGTTTTGATAAATATTTCTCTTTTATTAATGAAGCATTTGCAAATTCTGGTAAAACAAAATTTTTTGTTTACTTCCTCAATTTAGAAGAAGAACCACTGACAAAAGGGTAAGTTACAGTTTTTCCTTGTGCAAATTTGCATCTGAGCAGAGCAATTGCATCTATGTCGCAGCTATTAAGAAGTTGCTTGTTTTGCTGAAAGCTGCTGTGCTAGAAATAAGTTAACACCACAGCAATGTGGAATTTATGTTACTTGTCTGCAGCAGAATTAAGTTGTATCATATAGCTGTTCTCCTGTAATGTAAAACTTAGGAATACAGATGTGAAAAAAAGATCAGGAAGATATAAGGGAAAGTGTTAGCTATATTCTAAAGATACTTTAAAGAAAAAGGGTGAAGAACTACGTTTCAGTTAAAGTGAATTTACCATTAGGTAGTTAGTGATCTGATTTCATCAATTCAAACTCGTAGATTTTGCACTCTTACTCGCTCCACTTTGACACCTACTGCATACTGTAAAGATTTTGATAAGAAACGGTCTAAAATGCTAAACACTATTTAAATTTTCTGTTCTTACGTATCATGCATTCCGATTTTTAGAACCAGCGTCGTCAACAAAAGCTTCAGGGCAAGGTACTTCATTTGACAGACATCTGTGCTATTGAGCAATCGGAGGAAGATCCAGAGTGTAACGAGGAAATAAAGGCAGAAGTTTACTCTGAAAAACCTGACCTGAAGCAAGAAGAGGAATTGGCAAATGATGGTGAAGATCCCTGCTTAACGCAGAGAGACTTAAGTATGCAGCAAAACAGTGCAAATGTTCAAGTGTTGCCTGAAAATACAGGAGAGCCAGACCAAGAACATGTGGAAGATGAATCTCACACAGATCTCCCTATGGAAGACTCTGAATCTCCTATAAAGTTTGTCAATGGCCTTGACCATGTACCCTTGAAAGATGATGATGAAGAGGAGAATGAGGAGCTTGCTACTGACTTTTCAAAACTACAGTTGTGTGCCAATACTGAATCTGATATGAGTATTTTAGATGACCTTCAGACTGTTCCAACGAAGATTCATGAGGTGGTGACTGAAGATCCCGAAACGGCATTTTGTACTCTTGCAAGCAGGGAAGACCTGAACCTAGAAGAAAGTTCAATCCATCACTGCTTGTATCAGTTTACCCGTAATGAAAAACTTAGTGAGACCAATAAACTCCTCTGTGATGTTTGTACACAAAGACATTGTGGACCAAAGAAGAACTTAAAAAGTACGACAAATTATCTCGCAAAACTCTAAAACCATCCCTATCTGCCGCTTGGGTTGGTGGGCAGGTTATGTACCTGAGGCAGCAGCTGTGTGGCTTGCAACCTAACCATGGATCAGTAGAACTTYATATTTAAAGGACAGACCATGAAAATCTGTTACTTTTGCACAGTTTAGCACCAGAAAGTTCTTATGCAAGCAGAGTACTAGGTTTATAAGCTTGAGTAGAGGATACTGCAGGATGGAAAGACGGTTGAAAAGAAGGGATAATTTTGGTTTAGGGTTTTTCAATCTAAAACCTTGTGTGGATGAATGTAGAGAGCGGTTATTTAGCAAATTGCTTTTCTTGTTGTTCTGTAATGTAGAATTTCTGTAACAGTTGCAAGGGAAGGATGTTGACATTTACTCAAAAGACCACGAAAAGCCCCATACAGATTCTGAGTGTGGGAGTTGTAGAGATCATGGATGAAAGCTCCCTCTGATGCTGCTCGCACATGGTGCCCGCCGAGTGCTTTAGGCCCGTGGGTGCTGCAAGAAGGCAGCTCTTGTCCAGCTAATCCTGTTAGTGGGGAGTGTTCAGTTCCCCAGTCGTGCTAGTAGATGAGCGGGTGACATTGCAATCCTGTATATACTGAAAGCTATTGATTTCTTGCTCTAACATTTGTTTAGATGTTAATAATTGATACTTTTTGTTTTCTTTAGGTGAAAAGAAGTATATTTATACCAATGCCAAAAAACAAATGCTTATTTCTTTTGCTCCTCCAATTTTAACTCTTCATTTAAAGAGATTTCAACAGGTAATTTACAGGCTGTTGTTGCTAAAGTACATACTTATATAGTACCAGCTTACTGTGTAAATAGCTGTATAGTTCTGGCTTAACACAGAACTGGTGTTAACATGCTTTAATTTTCTGTAAAGCTGTTCTTTCTTAGGGTGGGAGGCATTGGTTTTTTTTTTTTTTATGATTATGGTAGTGTGTGCTTTRACTGAAAGAAGATTCTGCCAGTTTTTGGGAAATACCATTTTGGGGAATATATTATTGTAATGTATTCATTTGCTGATATTACTGCTTACTTTATCAAGTAAGTATTTATTGCTTGCTGCTCCAGCAGCAGGTCTTGGACTGTTCCATTGGAGAGCAGGCAGGGTAAGATCCGTCGCTAAACAAATGCAGTGAAGGGGACAGYGGAGTCAGGAGAGGAGGGGGAAGCCTTAGGGGGAAGCTGGGAAAGGGGAATGGAAGGCAGGGAGCTTGAGCCTTACCTGCRGACACCAAAGGAAAAGTGGCTTAGCCTTGCTTCCAAGTTATGGGAATCTTTTTATTCTAGGGCTTTAGGGTTCAAGAAAGAAAGAGGAAAGGGATGGAAGGGTATGGAAGACAGTATTAGTATTGCCTTTCCCTGAACTTAAAGCATTCAACTGATTGAGTCAAAATGCTTGAAAAAATAAGGGGTGGAGCTTTTAAGCAGATGAAAATCAATTYTACAGAGTAAATAGAAATATATAGRATAATCAAATACTCAAAGTGACTATGACACAATTGAGGAAAAGACAACTTCTATTTCCTTTTATCTTTCTTCTTTTTTTTTTTTTTGTGATACCAGTGTATAATTTGAATGGGGTAGAAGTAGAAATTCCTTCAGTTCTGGCAGTTTGAATGGAGCCTGTCTGGCATGTTACAGTTCTGCAGCATTTGAGAAGCAGGAACTACCCTGCCTTCACAGTAGTTACTTAGGTTRTTACTGGGGTTCTTCTCCATTTCTGCTTCCATTGCTAAGGTACCAGAAGAGTGAGTTAAAGAGCTAACCTTAAGGGGGCAGTGCCAGAGAAGCTTGGAGTGAGCTGGGGAAAGAGGCAGGGAGAGAGGGGAGGCAGAAGCCATTTTGTCCATCTTATACTGTAGGACTGATTTTGTGTGTCTTGTTAGGATTCCTAGGTCTTTGATAGGAAATATCTAGTAAATGATGAGAGAAACATGGTTCTAAATATGTTGAATTCTAACACCCTGGCTTTTTTTTTCTTTATGTCCTATTAAGGCTGGATTTAATCTACGGAAAGTTAACAGGCATATCAAGTTTCCAGAGGTGTTAGACCTGGCTCCGTTCTGCTCAGTTAAATGTAAAGTAAGTGCTGGCGAAGTAGGGGAGCAGATTCTCCCTTTCCATATTTTACCATGTTTCCAAAATTAGGCTGCTTAGCAGAATCCTTCATCCAATGTTTATTAAGTTTCAGTTATTTTGCATGCTAGTACAGGCTATCTTGTAACTTGCACATGAATATGTTAGTTTTCTGGTCCCCTACTGATCGTGGTTGTGGCTACTTGCATGAGTCTGGTGACTAATATTCAGTGCTTCACTAAAGAGAAGATGGAGGAGCTTATATTCTAGCCTTGCTAAAATCCAGTAGCTCAGGGACAAACCTGCACTTCTGCTTCTATAGAACGTGGCCAAGGGGAGTACGAAGGTGCTGTATTCTCTGTATGGAGTTGTGGAACACAGCGGCACCATGAGATCCGGGCACTACACTGCCTATGCCAAAATGAGAAATATCAACAGTCACCTTTCTGAGCTTGTCCTCCGAGGAGAATCGACTCAAGGTGAATGTTAGAAATGAASTAGCTCTTTAAGTTAGGATTTAATCAGCTCTTACTGCAGAGCCGTGGCATATCTACTTCTGTATGTTTTAATACGTTTTTGCSTCCTAAATTTTGTTCTGCAGCTTTAGGAGCTGAACCAATAAAAGGGCAGTGGTTCCATATTAGTGATACCCACGTGCAAGCCGTGCCTGCGGCCAAGGTGCTGAGCGCACAGGCCTATCTCCTGTTCTACGAGCGGCTGCTCTAGCGGCGCGGAGCAGCCCTCCTGCCTCTGCAACCATGTTGAAGCTCCCTCAGGGAAGGGATGGACTTGCAAATCATGTTGTTACACCACGGAGCTGCCGGGTACAACCGCAGGAATATGCTTTATGCTTCTTAGATACTGACAAATGAAATGACTAACTTATACTTTTTTCCCAGCATTTTCACTACTCTTAAATAAAAGTCTTTTTGTTTTTTTCAAAATTACAGCCTTGAGTTTCTAAAGAATAGCTTGTGAGTCCAATCAAACACTGTTTTCTTAATGTTTCTTGCCTGCTAATAGCTTTTAGTCAGCAGATGTCACTTTAAAGAGACTGGTTCTATAAACTTGAACTATATATAATTATCTCAGTTACATATCTGCATGTAGTTCTAAGGACAAGATGCTGTCTCTTCCTAAGACCTGAGACATTCAGCACTAGCTCTCTTTCCACTGACCCTTTATTTCTAGAACATAAGCACTCGAGTTGCAAACTCTCTAGGAATTCTTTGACAGAGTATTTTGGACAAGCTTAAGGACTTGAATTCCTCTTTTCATTTCACTAACAGCACCTCAGGCAGTCTCTGTTTCAGGAATAAGAAAAATTAAACTGAGGGGAGTTGTAGTTTTTGTTTAAAGTTGTCTTCCCTGCAGGCTAGGCTGCAYGTAGCATTTACACAAGTGAAATTCTGGTTCCTACATGCTTGAACTGCACCTTCCTCGTGCCTCTTTCAAGTTGTGTATTCTTTCCACCCACCAACCTGCTAAGAAGAGAGGTGCCCGTATATGTGTTCCTCTTGCCCTTTGAGGTGCCAGCAGCAGTAGTCTCTGYGTGGATGATTCGGTATGCCAATCCTCTCTGAAAAATTGCTGAGTTGAAGTTTCAGCCACACCAGCAACAGCATAAAAAGCAAGCAGGAGAGGAGCTGGTGCAGGACAGCCTTATTTAGGCAGAAGAAAGCTCCAGACTTGATTTAGCCTTCCACTCCCTTCTGGCTGTGAAATGGAATAGTGCTGGCAGGAGTCAGAAAASTAGTAATTATTAATGGAGCTTGAATTTCAACTGCACTTCTCCCTTTTGACTTAAAAGGCRTAAGAATTTTTATGGGCATGTAAAGAGCTTAACACAGGTCTCCCAATTTCCCCCTTATGCGCCTTTAAAGGATTCCAGTTCACTCTATGATAGGCCTGACACTTCTGCCTCTCTTTCGCTGAGCCGCTATTTATTTTTAAGGCAGCTTAATTCACTCTAGCAGCAAGAGATACATTTAACCACTGTTGCCTTTGAGAGCACAGGGACTGTGGAAGGATGAAGAATTAGATGCATGTAACAAAACTGTACAAAGACATTGAACTAGTACTGTGCTTATTCTTTTACCTAATTTGATTTTGTATACTCTGACTAAGGTGCACAGTGTCACAGCACACTGCTGCCCAGACTAGATCACAGGTGCCAGGAATTATAAGTTCTCTGCACCAGGCCTACACTCCACCTCCTTCACAACAGAATCACAGAATGGTTGAGGTTGGAAGGGACCTCTAGAGATCACCTAGTCCAACCCTCCAGCTCCAGCAGGGACATCTGCAGCACGGGGCACAGGGTGACGTCCAGGCAGGTTTTGAAGACCTCCAGAGAAGGAGACTCCACAGCCTCTCTGGGCAGCCTGTGCCAGGGCTCTGTCACCCTCACAGGAAATAAGTTCTTCCTCACATG
The DNA here is from genome assembly GCF_003342845.1 of Nothoprocta perdicaria. Taxonomy (NCBI): domain Eukaryota; kingdom Metazoa; phylum Chordata; class Aves; order Tinamiformes; family Tinamidae; genus Nothoprocta; species Nothoprocta perdicaria. The sequence goes on along the minus strand of NW_020454428.1, from coordinate 653,293 downwards.
GAGATGGAACTGCATGTGTTGCAGCTTGCACCCATTACCCCTTGTCCTGTCACTGGCCACCAGCAAGAAGTTTGGTCCCATCSTATCACCCTCACCTCAGGTGTTTATACAGATTGATCCTATCTCCTCTCAGTCTTCTCCAAGCTAAACAGGCCCAACTCAGTCTYTCCTCATACGATAGATGCTTCAGCCCCTTAATCATCTTGGTTGCTCTCCGCTGGACCCTCTCTAGGAGCTCCACATCCCTCTYATACTGGGGAGCCCAGAACTGCACACAGTACTCCAGGTGCGGCCTCATCAGAGCTGAGCAGAGGGGCAGAATCACCTCCCTTGACCTGCTGGCAACACTCCTCCTGATGCAGGCCAGGATCCCATTGGCCTTCTTGGCCACGAGGGCACACTGCTGACTCATGGTTAACTTGGTGCCAACCAGGACTCCCAGGTCCCACTCCCTGGAGCTGCTTTCCAGCAGGTCGACCCCTAATCTGTACTGGTGCCTGGGGTTATTCCTGCCCAGGTGCAGGACCCTGCCCTTGTCCTTGTTGAACCTCATGAGGTTCCTCTCTGCCCAACTCACCAGCCTGTCCAGGTCCCTCTGGATAGCAGCACAGCCCTCCGGAGTGTCGGCCACTCCACCCAGCTTGGTGTCATCTGCAAACGTGCTCAGGGTGCACTCCGTGCCCTCGTCCAGGTCATTGATGAACAAACTGAACAGCACCGGGCCCAGCACTGACCCCTGGGGGGACACCACTGGCCACAGGCCTCCAACTGGACCCGGCCCCGTTTATCACCACCCTCTGAGCTCTGCCATCCAGCCAGCCCTCGATCCACCGCACCGTGCACTCGTCTAGTCCACTGTCCCGGAGCTTCCGTATGAGGATATTATGGGAGACAGTGTCAAAAGCCTTGCTTAAGTCAAGGTAGACAACATCCACCACTCTCTCCTCATCATCTGGCCAGTCATCCCTTCATAGAAGGCTAACAAACAGGTTCATCAAACATGACTTCCTTTTGGTGAATGCATACTGATTACTCCCGATCACCTTATTTTCTTACACATGCCTAGAAATGTTCTCTAGGATGAGCTGCTCCATCACTCTATCATCTTCCCAAGGACGGAGGTGAGGCTGACCGGCTCCTCCCTCTTGCCCTTTTTGAAGACTGGAGTGATGTTGGCTCTCTTCCAGTCCTCGGGCACCTCCCCTGCTCTCCAGGACCTCTTGAGCGGCTGAGCAATAACCCCYGCCAGTTGCCTCAGCACTCTTGGGTGCATCCCATATGGGCCCATAGATATATGGGTGGCCGGTTTGCCCAAATAATCCCTAACCCAGTTCTCCTTGACTAGCCAGAAGTCTCTTTCCTGCTCCTCTCTCTTGTGTCCGGGCTCTGCAGTTTATGGGGACCASCCTTAGCCATAAAGAAGCAAAGAAGGCATTTAGAAACTCTGCTGGCCCTGCATCCTCTGTCACCAAGGCACCCACCCTATTCAGCAGCCAACTCATGTTTTCCCTAGTCTTCCTCTGATGCTGATTTATATGTATTTATAGAAACCATTCCTGCTATCCCTGACACCCCTTGCTAACTCTAATTCCAAGTGGGTTTTGGCATTCCTTGACAATGTTCCTATATTCACAGAATCACAGAATGGTTGAGGTTGGAAGGGACCKATAGAGATCATCTAGTCCAACCCTCCTGCTCCAGCAGGCACACCTAGAGCATTGGGCACAGGGTGGCATCAGGYGGGTTTTGAAGACCTCCCGAGAAGGAGACTCCACAACCTCCCTGGGCAGCCTGGTCCAGGGCTCCCTCACCCTCACAGTAAAGAAGTTCCTCCTCACCTGGAGATGGAACTGCCTGTGTTGCAACTTGCACCCATTATCCCTTGACCTGACACTGGCCCCCACTGAAGAGAGCTTGGCCCCTTCCTCCCTACATTCCCCCTTCAGCTATTTATACACATGAATCAGATCCCCTCTCAACCTTCTCTTTTCCAGGCTAAACAGGCCCATCTTCTTCCCATGTGGTGTGACACTTCTTCCACAGTATGGATCTTTTTTTCTCATGAAGTTTACCCAAGGTCTCCTACTCGCCTTGTTCAACTTCTTGGAGGAATGCACAGATGCTAGGCTTGGAGATAGTGGTGCTTGAATAGCAGCCAGTGCTCCTAGGCCCCCTTTCCTTCTAGGGCTCTGGTCTTAGTTAGCTCTCCAAAAGTCCAGGGTTACAATTCTAATTCTTGCCCAGCTTCCTCCTCACAGGATCATGAATTCAAACATGTCATGGTCACTGCAGTCAAGATTGCCCTCAACCCTCGCATTTCCAGCTAGACCATCTCTGTTAGTATCAGCTCCAGCAGTGCCCCTCCTTGGCTCATCAACCACCTGCATCAAAAAGCTATCTGCAACGTTCTGCAGGAACTKCCTGGATTGTGATTATCCCAGCAGACATCAGGGTGGTTGAAGTTCTCCATAAGGATGAGAGTCTGTGATCGGGAGGCTTCTTGCAGCTGCCTGTAGAAGTCTCATCCACTTCCCTTTCCTGGTCAGGAGGCCTGTAGCAAACTTCCATGACAGCATCGCCCTTGTTGGCCTGCCCTTTAATCCTCATCCACACRCTCCGCACTTCCCCTGTGCTGAGCTCCATGCATTCCAGTTGCTCTATCATGTAAAGGGCAACTCAGCCACCTCCCCTCCCAAGCCTAAAGCCCTCCCTTGCCATGTTCTACATCACCCACCCACAAATCCACCTGTTTACAGACTTACTCATGCTTAGTTCAAAGAAACTCATAGTCAACATAATTTATAAGGACAAGTGCATTTATTGAAGTATTCAAAGTTCCGCACGTTGCTGGACATAAGTCTCATAACTTAAAAGATAAGGCAGAAAACTCATGACAACAGGCCCTAGCTGAAACATGACAAAACTCAAACAACCATGACACTTGGGAACCACAGTTAAGCTGTTCAGTCATTTTGGTCTTCATCCCAGTCTTTCTTTCCTGATGGAGGCTTAGGACCACCAGCCGGCTTTGCCATGATAATCTGTAACAGGGAGAAAGAAGAGRTAGAGGGAGAATGAGATTTTTCTCCTTATATATTGCCATCAGCATTCACAAAATCCATGCAGTTTCTAGGCTCTGCACTTACACCGCTGATTCATAAAAATGAGGTATTTTACCTTGAAAACAGCAGAAACTGAGCCCTAATATGGAGTAAAACCACAACTTTTACCTCATGTTTCCATGCAAGTTAAACTTTGGTTAGTCTAGCGAAAGTGTAAAACTCAACCAAACTCGCCAGTGACTGGTTTACATGCTGCACACTACAGGAAGCATTAGAARAATTATTAGTATTGGAGTTCTACATTCTTGAGCCTGTAAACATCACACTTCTTAAGCAGTGTCCCCTGGTGACACGTTGTTAAAGGCAGAGTTGTTGCCCTTGCTGCATTGACCTTACAAGTAACACACCACTGAAACTGTGCTTGGCCACCTTTCAGCGAGAGCTCAGGTTTGGGATTTTTAAAGTTCATTTGCAGTAACAAAAATAAATACTGTTACATTTCTTAGGTCAGTAACGTCACACGTGTGCTCTTAAGAAGATCAGCGTGTCAATACATTCATACATGCATTCACACACACTTATACTTCTCTGCTGGAGAAACAGAGCTTCCTGCATACTATTGTTCGGGTTCATCTTTCCAGTCATCCTTATCCCAGTGTCCTTGCTGTTTAGGGGCTTTTGGACCGCCTGCCGCTTTTGCCATAATAATCTACAGAAATTTTACATGCAGACAGGTTTTTGCTAGACTTTCACAAAATATCATTCAAAACTAAGACWTTTCTCAGTAAGATCATTACCACTGTTAAATGGGATTTTCATGGGATTTTTTGACCCCATTCTTAGAAAGGTTTAGGTAACTTTTTGAACATGGTATCAAGCGCTGTCAACCACCAAATCTTAAAAATGTACACTATACATGCATGTGTTACAATATACATATATAGCATGTACAGTGCTTGTATGAAGTGGCAACATTGTACCATTCCAAAACACAAGTCTGAGTGCTACCACTTTTCATGAACAGAAGAACAGCGAACATCAATGAATGCTGAATCAATGAATACTCGAATACATTCAAGTATTTTGCATCAGCATTCTGCAAGTTAGAGCAGTTGTTTCAGTTTAGCATCCACGTTGCTTCTAAGCTTTACCTGATCCACCCTTAAAACAGTCACTGCAGCATTAGTAGCCAGCTTGATCCCCCAGCATTTTCCAAGGTACGTGTCTAATACTCCGGCTTCCAACATATCCTTCACAGCAGGAGCTTCAGCCTGTCAGACAGGAGAAAAAGCAGTTTTCAGGTTTCTCATGCTTCTTGTTGGAAGTTATTGGGTTTTCAAAGTTATGTGTTTGGAACAAAACATAACTTTCCTGATCTTGCTTTCATCTTAAAAAGAGACAACACACACACATCCCTTCACTCCTAATCCATTGCAGGAAGACAAAACACAAAAAGGTAATTACTGAAAATCTTCTGTTAATCTTTTGTTCACCATATTGGTTCAATTCTTCATTTCACCTCCTACACAAGGCCACTCTGCTATACTGATTTTAACTTGCCTGCTGACAATCATTTTAAAAGTTACTCCTCTTGACTACGCCCAATAGAGCTCCAATAATTTCATGCTTCATACTGAGGGCAGTACCCACAATCCTTCATTTCTGAAGAGCAACTACTGTGTGAGACTATTTACCTCAATATCAAAGCCAACATTTTTGTTGCCTTCTTGATGCACAGCATAAAGTTTGGAGATGACTTCATTAGCCTTCACTCCAGAGTTTTCTGCTAGTGCTCGAGGAATGGCCTCAAATGCCTCAGCAAACTTCTTGATTGCGTACTGGTCAAGCCCGGGGCATGTCTAAAGTGAAGGTGAAAACCGTTCAGCTTTTTACAATGAATACAAGGAGGACCAGAAAGGTAGAGAGGGACATCTGCATGATTACACTTTGCATATTAAGAATACAGTAATATATATGCATATCAATTAATCTGTTTTACACACACACATATATATTTAAAAAAAAAAAAAAAAAAAAAAAGGTACCTCTCCATAAGATGTGATCTGTTTGGCTAATTCAATCTCTGTTGCACCACCTCCTGGAACAAGACGCTTATCCTGTGAACAAAACATCCCACAGACTTCTTACAGCAGCAAATTGTTTTTACTTTTCAAATTCAAACAGCAAGAACACAACAAAACTTTGCAGACTTGTTAAGCACTACTTCAAAACAAATAAGCTTTAACAGTAATATCCCCAAAACTGAGTCTCATCATGTCATAAAAATAAAATGCTTTTTTGAAGAATGATTTTAACTCATGACTTACTAAGAACAAAATTCCTACACTTTCCTATCTTTTCATCTTCTAAATATACAACCTTTGCCTTTCTCCCCTCCCCTCTCCCAAAGAAGAAAAAAAATACAAGCCAAAAAAAAAAAATTAGAAAATACTGAATTATTCTATTAATAAAATCTGTCATAAGCATGTAGAAGAAGTAAATCTTGTCATCCTTTAACTAGAAGTACATTGTGAAACCAGTCAGTTTGTGAGGATAGCCCACAAAACCAAACCAAACCACAAAACACTGCACTCCTAGCTCTTCTGCTGTGTCTGCTTCCCAAGGGACATAACAAGGGGTTTGTGGCAACAGCCGAAGACCTGACTGCTGTTAAAAAATGCTGCAGTGAACTTTATCTTCAAAGACCCGCCTCAGAACCAGTCCGTGTGAGCGCAGTATGCGCTGGCCTCAATCTTACACACACTGTACTGATAGGGGTGGCAGCATCATGCCACACAACAGCCTCTACACCCCAAGGACACTCCTAAGTTCACCGTGTAAATAGCTGCTTGCAGCAGTTGTGCCCAATGAAGACTGTCGAGCAAGCAGGACACTTGTCCAATTGATCCAACAAACTGATCCCTAGCTCTGCTATGGCACCTGAATTGTTCCCTTTACTTACTCTGGTGAGGACTTTGAAAGTATTTACTCCATCATCCACTGCTCGCTCTATATCATCCATCAGGTTGTCTGTAGATCCACGAATGAGTATGGTAGATATGGCACCATCTTCCTTTTCTGTTAAGGAGAACATGTCCATTATTGAATTCAGTTTGTTAGAAGTAAAACAACCACAAATATCTTACTTGCAAAATAGCAGCATTAGGACTTTACAGAACATACGTACCGTGCTTAAACACAACCACCTGAGTATCTCCAACCTCTGAGAGATACACACTGTCACAGTGACCCATTTCTTCTAGAGTAGGGGGAGTCTAGAAAGGGAAAAAAACACACTTAACAAGAAGAACCAACTCTCTCTATGCTGATTCTCATGTGAAAACTACATACCAGTCTGGGGAGGGCTGTTGCACCAACAGTTTTACAGAGTCTCCTCAGATCCCATTTAGAGTTCAACCTTGGGGGAAAAAAAAAAAAAGTTTTCAGAACAAATGTTAACACATTCAAGTTATTACTCTACAGTTTGGAAACATTTTGTAAATTCACTATACCAAAATTTAAGGAATCAAGTTACAAACTCCTCTTAGTTCCTCTCCCTCCCCTTCCCACAGTTATAATCACATATTTTCAGGAATCTTATACTTGAATTTATCCTTACATTCCTCTGTATTCTATTTCTAGTCCTTCCTGTTCATAGYACCATGCTCCCTTTCCAGAAATTCAGTTTTTTGAATCACCAACAATCAAGCATAGTTTCCAAAAGAGAAGGACCACTTCTCTGCACAAGATGGAAGAGATGTCATCAAAATTTAACTCTGATGTTTTGCAAAATGTATTTYACAGATGTACAAATATAAATCATCTCAGTTGTAAATGAAGTAAGATTGACTCCCCCCACACACTCCTCCTACCCCACTTACTACATACCTATCTGTCACTACATTAGAAATGTACTGATGTGTATTTCACACCACTGAAAAAGCACCGCATGTAGACTGTGGCCAGGAAGAACCATTAGGATATGGCCTTAACCTCTGTGGCCACACAGTCCCCCTCAACTCCACAAATTCTATATACATTTAACTTGAATTAAAATGGTTAATTTAAATGCCTTTCCAGCTCAACCGTGCCACATACACAAGTCACCTTCCAATTAGCTTTCATATAAAGGTGAAATAAGGAACATAGGCTACGCACACAACTGAACTACTGCACAGGTTTTGCTCCACTAGTCCAATGATCACCAATACTTTGCAAAGTAATTAGAGAGACAAGAATCAATATGGTAAACAAATTTCATAAACCTCACAGATAAAAAGTTTTACACTGTTTTAGTACCTACCTGACTAACATAAGGTTGTATTTGTTGGCATAATGAAGTGCCATGTCTGCCACTTTGCCACCAGTTACTATAACATTTGCACCAGTATCAGCAATAGCTTTCACCTGCACRTCCATCAGATTTTCTTCTCCCTTACTGAAATTCATCAGTTCTTCAGCATTCTTTATAAGTACAGTGCCCTAGCAAACAAATAGGCTATCATCAACTCAGTATTAACTGCATACATACTTAGAAAAGTAACAGACAAACACACCCAAAAAATACTTATATGACAGTGTCAACCTACTCATAACCTCAACCCTTTTTTTTTTTTTTTTTTAATCAAATTGATACCTTTCCAAAGCAATGGAGTAGCAAAAGTCAAATAAAGACAATTCTAGCACTTTTTAAAAAGCCCAAGCTTCGGGTATTTTAGCATATACTTGGTTCACAAGTAAACTATAAAGCAAAATAAATTTCAAAGAATATCTATGAACTTTTTTAAACTGCTGAAGTGATTAAAAGTAGTAACTCAACTATAAATATTCTTGATTCATAGAGATTAAGTCTAAAATAAGAGATTTAGAACTGCACATGAAAATAAATAGATACAAAACTTATCCGAGGCTTCTACATACCTTCGTTTCAGTTATCATACCATCAAAAGGGCAAGAATATACTGCTATCTTTGCATCTTTAACAGAGGTAACATCTCCTTCAGTTTCTTTTTTAAAAACCATGCCATGCAGTACCGACGAAGCAGAGATACCAGCTCCCTGAAAGCAGAGATGAAATAAAGCAAAGCCTCATAACTGACCACCTACTGTCCCTACTGACCACTTTATCCCTAACAAGAAGCAGTCCTTACATTCATTTGAATGTAGCCGTTAACTTTGCATTGTAGCAGGGGAGACTAAACAGTGTTTTATCAGTTCAACAGCTTCAGTGCTCTGAGAACATTAATTACAGCCTGTAACATACACCTTCTATGCTAAACTTTTGTATATTTGTTAACCAGGAATAAAAAATTGGGGAAATTCATGAGATGTAAACTTGGTGCAATTCTACGGGCCATATTAAGGCCTAATATTCCACTGACAAAAACGGTGCAAGACTAAACTGTTGCTGTCCCTCTAGCCTGCCTATGCCTGGCCATCTGAATGCTTCTAAATCAAAGATGCAATCAATATCYCGGGGCATAATTAAGTTAACAGATCTGATTTAGCTTAAACTCTCCATATTCATGAGTCCCGTTCCTGAAACYAAGTCCTGAACTCTGAAGTATTTTAATACAAGGATCAGTTTCCAGAACTTAACCAAGTAAGCTAACTGACCGGAGATTAGAATAGAAAAAGAAGTTTCTAAGTTCAAAGATCTAAAAATTAACTCCATTAAACTTTTGAGCTTAGCTCTACAGTAAAGTGAGCTACATCCAACTTACCACAATTTTGCACACTCTGATATTGTCGACATTGAAATGACCAGAATCAGGAAGAATAGAAACTGTATGAAAATAAAAAAGAATTTACGTTGCTTATCAAACTGAAATGGTGACAACATAAGGAATGCAGTGACTTCTTGCTTTCACTGTCCTGTGTCTGCAGCTAGTGAAAAGCTTTTCTGAAGTGTAACGCATCTTTCTAATGAAAAGTGATGAAAAAGATCTGTCTGTGCTGAAAAGACAATGCAGTGGCATGCTACTTCTATAAACATTTCCTAGAAAACACAAACCTGTCTGAGCCACAAATACTATTGAATCTGATAATCCTATCTTTTCTATCTTGTAACTAACTATTACTAACCGTATCTTTTCATCTTATACGAAAATCATCATGTCCAACTCACACCATTTACTAAATGCAACCACATTCGCCCACTTACCACAAGCCTGTGCGATAAGTTTGGCCAGAAACTGTTCATTGCCATATTGTTTACTCATCACTGAGGTGTRCAGCAAGGAGGCCACTTCTTCCACATCTCGAAGATTCTTTGCAGAACAGCAAACCAAGTCTGGAAGAATTTCTAGGGCTTTCTTGCAAGCCTTTTCATATCCTTCAATCACCTGTATAGCAAGCAATAGAAGTTCACTATTCCACATCACTATACATTCTTACTGTGCATATCTTCTCTAGAAAGGGATATAAAACATATAACTATATAAAAAAGGGAAAGAGCTTATAAGTGCTGCAATCGCACAGAGTAAAATATGCTACTCTTCTTCATAGATTTTTATCTAAAAATCAGTTTTGAAGGAAACACAGTATTAAATGGAACCAAGAACTGTCTGATTCAGGGTACACCAAATCATTAATTGTAACTCACCTCTGACACAGATAATCCCATTCTCAGAAGGTCCTCTGCTAACTCCAGAAGGACTCCAGCAAAAACAAGGACAAAGTTTGTTCCATCTCCAACTTCTTGCTCTTGCATATGGGAAGCCATCACAATCATTTTTGCAGCAGGATGCTGGACCTTTGAAAGAAGTCGCATATCTTAATTTAGCTGCTAAATTAAGCCAAAATAAATTTAACTAGCCCCACTTGGACTAGAGCTCTAGACTTTTCCATGCTTCAAGCACAAGCTCTTTGAATTTAAGTTATATTTAATCATACCAAGAATGCACAGTACAGAAATACAATTAACTGATAATTTCCATAATAAAGTACTGCATCTATGAAAATTTCACAGAACTTAACTACAATTCTTCAACATTATTTGCACATCCTTGTTACTTGTTTCTGCTGGTTTGACAAGATGCAGTGGCTTCACAATCAAATTTTGCAACCAAAAAAGTAGTCTGATGGTTTTACCCTGAGCTCATATATCCATAACTTTAGAACAGAGAACTACATTATGTGTTAATTCTAATGCTTTGCCATCTGCATAGACATTATTTTCTCTTTCAGGGAAGTGTAATAAAAATACATTATCCCTGAATATCTTTAGAGCACCTATCATCTTATCCCAGAAAGTAAGATAAAACACTCATGAAATTAAGTTGTTTACAGATATTTTGAAAGAACTGTGACTTACACACTTTTTCCCACTCACACTGATACAAACAAGACACATTACAAAATGTAATAAACACAGTTTTACTTTTGCAGTACTTGCTTGCTACTATTCTATAACATTATTTCTACTGAAAAACACTGAACACAGAGTAAAATATTTATGTAGCAATATAAATACTATGGTAGTAAGAGAAAAGCCAGGATAGCTCATTTTTTTCTGCAATTCTTCTATCTGTTCACATATGGATGCTGCTACAACTCCATACCCCACCACCATGTATCTCCACGTTCCAGCTGCCATATTCTCAGTCAACAAGTCCCAGTGTCAGATGATTAACAACATTCTCATTCAGTTTTCTAAACACTATATTGCTTAGACAAACACTTTTCTAAATCTATGCTGGTTCAGGAGAATAAAGGAGGCAATTACTTGACACCTGCAACTGCTTAACGCTGTTTCACAAAGTAGTCTATTTCTAACCTGGAGATGGTCCATTTACTTCACACACTCAAATATAGTGAAAAAATAAATCATTTACAAAATGACCTATGGAGATCACTAGGCAAGTTGACACGATCCCAGTTATTAACTTTCAGAACTGCAGTGTTCCACATAAAGAGAAACACCAGTTCAGCCTAACTGAAATCTTCCAAAAGAAGAAAACTTACCTCCAGCTCTCTCAAGATGGTAGCAGCATCATTTGTAACAAAAAGCTTCTCCAAATGATTAATAACCATTTTGTTCATTCCTAGGGGAGGAAAAAAAAAAAATGTTTAAAAAGCGTGTTCCATAGTTTTCCATAATCAGAACAGGTATACCTTATGCCTTAAAGCATTAGCTGTACTTCCAAGCTTTCAGAGACCCTTAAAGATATTTAGGTTAGGAAATGTTACCTGCAGATGAAATCATTTATGTCTGAATAAACCACTTCTCTCCAGAGATATTTGTACATTACATAATTAAACAACACTGGCAATATCTTCTGGTATGTTTGTCAGAACACCATACAGTTATGCTAATTATGATCGTCTCTCCTCTAATTTTGTAGGTCTTCAGCAAGCAGTAGCAAAAAAGATACAATAATTGTACAAAAATAATCATACTACAAAAACCTTAAGAGTCACTTAAACTGAAGCTGCAATCTTTATAAGCACAAAGACTGTATTTAGAGTTCAACAGAGAGTCCAATGCAATTTTTCATGAAACAAATAAGCAGTTGCTTCTTTCTCAARGTGGAATTAGCATTTGAACATCATATTTTCTCTCAAAAACATTAAGTGATATTAGAATTTATTTACCATTTGGTCCATAAGCTGTACGGGTGGTTTGAGCAAGTTCTTTGCATGCCTGGATGTTCCTGTAAACAGCTTCTTCAAGTCCTGAATAATGCTACACAGGAAAACRTTATCAGCTTGGAAAAGTACAAGTTTTTTGTCCATTCTGCTTTAGCATACACTTTTTTATTCACATCTTTGTATTCTACAGAGATCAATCAACTATACTCTATATTCAAACACACATTCATACTTTGAATAAAAAAATAAAAAGGAATCACAATGACACAGTAAATAGTTGSGACTGAGAACCTAATCCACTCAGCTTCTATCTGAAAGCTTTATGGAATGAAGGAGGCCCTCCAAATAGGGCCTAAAGAACAGGGCACATTACAGGCACTTTAGGGAGTCAAGTGCTCACTTGTTTTGTAAAATACAGCTGGCATTGTTCTTGAATCTTAAAGAACCAGGATCTGTTCTATTCTGTTTCTTCCCTACCCCTCTGAAATACGCTATTCCTTGCCTCCAGAAAAGATTCTGGAAAGGAAAAACAGGGCTTTCTGACCTGCCTAATCTGCTTTTGCATCCAGTTAGAACTAGATTTCCCCCACCCCAGTCAGAGAAAAAATAAAGTTTGTTTTCTACCAGCTTTCTCAATCTAACACTCCATCAGGCATTTAATAATTGTCAAAATATTATTATATTATAGTTACGATCATTATATTGGTTTAATGCTAAATGCAACTGTATGATGGCTACTTGCTTATTTTGCAGTGCCTTTTTTTTAAAGAAAAAAGTGGAAGAATAGCCAAGAAACACAGCCAGGAAGCAGCCTGGCCTTTACAGATCGGCTCCAGCTCTAGGAGCTGATCACTCCCTGCAAACGCTCCCCAAAGAGCATCGTGCTGGCCACTCAGCTCGAAGGTGACCAAGGGGAGACTCCCCAGCCCCAGCCGGGGGCAGAGTTTTCTAGAAGGCCGCGGGCGCCAGGCCTCGCCCCCCGCCAGCCCCGGCCTAGGGCGAGCAGTGCCGGCAGGTGGGCAGCACTACGCTTGATCCTGGGGCCCGTAGCCACCGGAGAGGGAGCGCCGGCCCCGCCAGCCTGCGGAACCTTCCAGAAGCTTCCCCGTGCCGCCATGCCGCCTCCCTCCCTCCCTCGCCGCCGCCATGCCGCCTCCCCACCACCAAGGAAGGAGGGGCCCTGGGGCGCGCGGGAGCAACCGCCGCCGTTCCCACCTTCGCGCCCTCCTTGAGCATCTGGGCGAAGCCCGGGGCCTTGGGGACGTGCAGCGCCATGTCCGCTCCGCTCCGCTCCGGCCGCCGCGCGCCAGGGACCACGGGAGAGCGGCGCGCTGCGCACGCGCACCACGCTCGCCGCAGGCGGCAGGAGTCGCTCGCCGAGAAGGTCGATCGGGGCCGGGGCGCGAGGGAGCCGTTGGGCGCCTTAACGGCCGCGGCGCCGGCTGCTTGTCYCTTCCCCTTGGGGAACCTCTGGCGACCTCGGACCCGGGGCTCATGAGACGGTGCAGGGCAGGCCGCGGGGTCGGAAACCTCTTGCCTCGAAGCCCTGTCCTCAAAGAAGGGTTCTGAATTTCTGAAAGGATGTGGCCTTGCAAGAAGGGCAGCAATTAGACATTACTGTATTAGGGCTGTTCCCCCCCTCCTCCCCCCGCAACGGCTTGGTATTTTGCTTAAATGAAGCCAAATATATTTCATTTCTACAGTATTTGAAGCAACTTACATTTATGTCATTTTATGTAAAAAGGCATCCGTAGCATACTTTTCTGAAGCAAGTGATGCAGTTTCTTTACTTCCTATGTTGCTAGTCTTCTCACTGCCCGCTTTTGTAAAGGGCACCACTGAAGTGGTGGTGGTTTTTCCTGAGGAACATTGTCCAAGCAGTAAAGTAGTGACAGGTTGTATCACAGTGATGGGTCGTATTGGCTTCATCAAAAACTATTTCTCACTGTCTAGCTCAGCCTCTTGCCTYGCAGGTGTGTCTCAGGGTACATGTAGTGATACAGAGTCTAAAAACAGAGTTAGGAACTACGAGAGTCACTGGGGGCAGTACCCAGTCATAAAACCTTTCACACTCCAGTCTAGTGTTTGGTCTAATACACGCATGACTTGCTCAGAAGAGCAAAACACGTCCATAATTTCAGCACTTCTTATTCAGCACTTCAACTATCTAGTTTTCTTCAATATAGACATCTTTTTGTGAAAGTAAAATTTCCCAGTGTTTAACTCAAAGTACTCGAGGTTCATAAAGAAAAGGAGTGGTGGTCAATAATTCCGCACTCCTCCTCCACTCAAATTCTCTTTAGCTAAACAGTTATGAACCCACATGGTGAAATTAATTAGGGAATTAACTTACATTAAAACTAAACCAAGAGAAGCCTCATCATCTTTCAGCTCTCTCACTACATGGCTGTGCAAAAACTTGTGTAACACAAAGTCGAATGAAGAGACAGGGAAACAAACTCTTTCTGTGTCAGTGCTGCCTTATGTTATCTCATATTTGTGGAACTGCTTTGTAGGTACAGTACCTTCAATGAAGCTTATGCCAGCTTCATTTTTAAGCCAAAAACATACGAAAGCTAGTGAATATATGTTTRTGTGTTTGATTACAAATATATAGACATATATATATGTTTATATGTATCTATATTAAACTATCACTAAAAAACACTAAAAAATCACACCCAAAAAATCACAAAACATCACTAAAACCAAATAGGAGCTATTTGGGGCTGAATGTCTAATTATGACTTTGTCTTGGCCTTGATCTTTTTTTAGCCACTCATCTACTCTGTTTATATTCTGCACAGATATTGCCATGCTAAAGGACCATCCAAAGGTCAGAGGTTTGGCTGTTGGCAGTTGGCTGCCCTTTCACCAGCCAAAATCTATTACTGTACAAATGGAAATCCCCAGCTTGTCTGTAGGCATATGTTTGTCAAATTCTGGGATGGTAAAATTTAAACAATTTTGAGAAGTTCATGCGGAGGACAGAATGTTACAGGACTTACTTTCTAGTTACTTATTTAGCAATGGGAACCTGAACAATCGGAAAACAAGGAATAGAAAAATGTCCGATGAAAGTACAATATCTAGCTGTGTTTGCCAAATAACAATGATATTTGACCAAATAAAAGCTTGAGTGGCGTGTTGAGACAAGCCTGAGGTTCAAACCTGGTTTGCAAAATTATTCTAGAAACACAGAACCTCACAGGGCTCGCAGGCATGAGTATTCAAGGTGGGCATTTCTCTCTTAGTAACGTCAGAGCAGTTACATTAGCCTATCTCAATTTGTGCTTATCTCCCTTTTGGCATGGTGAGAAGGAGCACTCTAGTCAGCCTATGAGTATTTCTTAAGTCATTGGTCCATGGCTCCTGGCTAAATTGCTGCTTGCATGCTGGACTTAGCTTGAACTAGGGTGCAAGGCTTAAGATACAGGCTAGACAGGAAAGCCAGATTTTGAAACTACCTGAGCGCATCTTTATATCTATTGGAAACTACCTCAATATATCAGTATAGCTTTCTGCTATAGCTAAGCCAGCTAGTTTGGGTCACTGGAAAGCACTTCAGGGGATTTTAGAAAAGTGTTGCCCTTGCATGAGAGCCAAAGATGAAGTTTGAAAATGTTGACTTAGAAGAGTATTGACAGTCCTAGCTAATCTAAGGATCCACTATGCTACATTTTACTTCACAGGTTTCAAGAGTTCAGAGGTTACTCTRAACAGACAGGATTGGAAAGGATGATAGGCAAAGAATGGAAAAAAAAGAAAGAATGACTTTTTTGTTTTTTTTATTGTGGATCTGATCGAGGTATAAAATCTTGCTGTGATAACAGGGCAACACACTCCAAAACACAATCTAAGGGTGTCTGTCATGAGAGAAAGCAACATTACTGAGATTTTTTGGGTTCCATCTCACAAAAAGGCAAGAGTAACTAGGTAAAAATGACAATATATCGTCTAGATTATGGATTCTGTTTTCCATGAGGAGTTGAAGTCCCTGGTTGGATAAGGCCTAGAGAAACATTTCTCTTTAATCTAAGGCAGGGTGCACAAAGGAAGAGTAATGTTTTYAACAGTGTCTGAATTCTGCTGCARTTATGTTCTTAGGATGCTGCACAGCCCTCWTTCGTCTTGTGGGCATAACTAAGTCCATATTCAAAAGGTGAGAGCTCAGACACAGAAATGTACTCCTTCCCATTCATTATTTACTGAACTTGGAAGGATTCTAGGCGCTCACTCCAGCTGGTAGGGCATGCCTTTCTAATGAGATATGCTAACATTAAAGGTGACGCCCAGCTCTGTGAAATGGGGGCTAATCACCTCTGCTGAGTTGATAAATATGGGTGTTATGCCAGTGCTGCTCAAGCCAGCGACATCAAGGCTGCAGAGAGGGGGATGAAAGGAGGCAGCACCAAGGTGAAGGAGTAGGGATAGGGGGGCAATTACTAGTTATCTAGTGCTGTATGAAGCAAAGGAAACCTAGTGTTATAATAAAATGAAGCTGAAGCAAATGGAATTTGAAGAGGTAAATAAGTCACAGGGGGTAAAAAAATATATTTTGTAAACCTGAAGGGTGGAAGTGCTCTGATGAATACCATAAAACAGTAGAGAAGAAAATCAGTGCAGCGTTTCTGTGCATTTGGSATTGAAGATGACATGGAACAGGCTGCCCAGAGAAGTTGTGGAGTCTCCTTCTCTGAAGATCTTTAAAACCCGCTTGGATGCAACCCTGTGCCCTGTGCTCTGGGTGTCCCTGCATGTGCAGGGGGGTTGGGCTAGATGCTCTCTAGAGGTCCCTTCCAACCTTAAGCTTTCTGTGATCCTGTGATCCTGTGTGGTCATATAGATAGTTTCTCCAGGGTAGTACACAGCAGCCTAGAAATGCAAGCCAGCTGCTATTATAAATTTGGGTATTCTTAGTGGAGGTGGGAATAATTTATCAGTACTTCAGGGAAAAGGAAACTCAGAACCTCAAAATGACAAATGGGAGAAATGGCCATTCATTTTAGGCTGCTCTTGCAAAGGAAAGGAAATAGTGGAACAAGATGACATGTTGGGGACTGAATAGCTAAAGACTTCTGCAGAAATAAGACCGATCTGAGGCCATGAAGCATAAAGGAAATGACAGCTATCTGCAGTCTCCTGGAAATAAGATTCTACTCACATATTTTGGATTACTTTCAATTCTCTGAACACTATAAGAACTGCAGCTAAGATAGAGGATTCTGTGGCCAAGACCACACCTCATGATGGTTGACAATGGAGGTRTTGGGGTGTGTTATCTTCTAAGTTTATCTTCACTGTGTCATGCCTTGACTTGGATTCCCAATTTGGACTTTTCTAAGGAGGGTCTAAAACAGTACTAGATCTTCAAGACAAAGATGGAGAGTTTTCTTAATATTTAGAAGTTTGTTTCTCTACCCAAATAAGCTTAAAGACCTTGTCCAAGTAGCTCCAAATCTTATTTTGGAGCTCCAATCTTATTTTGGAATTAATTTGAGGATTCTTAATGATAAGAATAAACCTGTTGAGAAGCCCATAAAGTCTCCATAACTCAATCAGTGGGAGTCTCCTGGCTCAGCTCTCTTTGAATCAGGCCAAGGATGTGTACAGCACTCCTGTCTTGCCGCCAGGAGAGAGTGTGACCATCAGCATGACCTAGAGAACTTCCATGTATCCTGTTATTTCCTGGCTACTCCATCAGCCCCATAGATCTACCAGCAGCTAGGAAATTGGCCTGACTCTTCCCTGGTTGTGAATCAAAAGATTTCCAAGGACACCTTTGCAGCCTTTTTTTTTTTTTTTTTTTTTTTTCAGTGCTGCATAACCTTCTTAGTGGTAGTTAGGAGTCATGGCTTGCACAGTAATGTACAGTATTTCCTACAACTTTCTTGAAAATTTTTAAAAGAATTATTAATAAATGCTATGCTTTTCAGCAAAGAAGGAGGTACTACTTCCACATGTTACAAAGCAGGAGATCATGTCCTAGTGGATAGCAAATGGCACGCCAAAGGCCACAGAAAGGATCCATGCCAAGATAAGGGATTACAGCACAAGACTTGTTCCCAGCAGTGCATGCTAACTCCCACAACTGTGACCCTTAACCATAGTCTGAGCAGTAAAGTCATATTAGCACCCTAAAGACTTTGAAGGTGAAGAATATACTGTTACTGAAATTGCACAGTAGAGAAAAAATAATATTTAGATATTTATATCTGGTATAACAATTATGGGTAGTTGCCTAAGCAGCACTTAAGTTGTACAGCACAGTTTACATATAAAGAAAAGCAGTGGACATTTTTAATAAGCACCTTTGAAACAACTACTTAACAGTTAATGGTTACAGTTAATATGAGCACAACACCGGAAATAAGAGTTCACGAAGTTAATGTCTTGCAGGTTTATTTAATAAACAAATTATTTTAATGTACAGTTGAATGGTAGTAAGTAGTGTCTGTATGGTGCTATGACAATATCTACAGCTATTTAGGTATTGCATGACTTTATCCTCACAGATTCCAATGTATTTGCAAAGTATTGGATCTGTAGCTGTTTTATATGTGTATATATATATATATACATACACACACAATATACAACAAATGGGTTAAATGAACACTGGAAAGCTCAGTGGAGCAAAAGGTGTTACAACACGCTGAAGTACCTTGGGACTGGGGCCTGCAATGGGCAGGGATTGAAGGTGACAACAACAACGGATCCCTGACTCAGCAGTAGCAAGTTGGATATCAGCCAGATTTGATTCTGAATCCTATATTAGAGTTGAGTCATGAAACAGTACCAAGCAATAAAGGAATCTCTGCCTTTGTGCTTTTGAAGGATAATGATCACAACTGCTCTTTATCATCAGTATTTATCTTACGAACTCTGCAGCCTAGCTGTTCAACTCTTAGTGAAGAATATAATTTATTTATGATACATTGAGCTTTTCCCCTTCTACTTTTTTAATATAAATCAATAGTAAAATGAATGCCTATTTGTTGTGTTTTCTTTATGGTCCAGGTCCTGAATTCTGTTCACTGAAATTTGGTACATCGGTGAGCCACGTAAGAGATTCCTGAAAGATTCTCTGTTAGTCATTCTTCTGCATGAAAATGGTCCAAAACACATATTAAAGCTTCACGTAAGTTATTTTGATCCACTAACACCTGCCCATTTTTACCAGCCAGCTGGCAAAGAGACAGTAGGATGCATTAAACCTGTTCCTGAGGTGGGACGAAGGGTGGCAGTGAGCCACACCGAGCACTGTGCTCTTACCCTGAACACCAGCGTGCCGTCACCTTAGCGGGGAGTCATCTGTGTTCCCAACACCTGCAGAAGATCTGAGAGAGCAACTGCCTCAGCTGAGCACCTACAAGGATTTTAGGTAGGCTGGTCCAAAAGACACCACTTCCACAGAAAGGAGTGGTGAAGASAGTCTGCTCACAGTGTACTGCTGTGTGTGTTTGTTTTGGTTCATTTGAACCATGTTTTGTGTTTTGTGAGGGAAAATATTTGGCAGTTAGATTTGCTTTTTGCATGAATTCAAATAAACAAGCAAACAGTGGAAAAGAGTTCAAAAAGAAGTCTTTGGGAAAGATGAGAAACCCAAAGGAGTYGTTCAGCAGTGTTTAGTCCAATTTACTGCATGCTGGAAAACAAAAATGTAACTCCCTTTGTGTTGACTGGTAGTTTGATGCTTTCCTTTATGGGGCTGCATCATTGGGCCTCCCTCACAGCTCTGTGATACAGTTTATCCAGCAATTTGTCTTCCACCTTTATTTTCTCATATTGGTGGCATGTGCAGGTGAACTGAAAAATAAAATGGTCCATTCTGTTGACCTTTGAAAGTGATCGTGAATTGGAAGAGTTAATAATGATGTTACATAACTGAGCCATAGTCCAAGATGAAACACTGAAATATAAAGTATATACATTAAGTATCCCACATATTATTCATATTGGTGAGGTATTGATGCTGGAATTGGTGAGGTTTATTTAGTTATTCTCTTGTCAGATTTGATAGTTAAAATATCCCAGAACCATCAAAAGCATGAAAATAAAGAAAATCTTAAACATTTTTGTCAGCAGCTCAGTCAGCTGTGTTAGACATCAGTATTTCCTGATACCTCCTTGCAATTGTAGGAATTTGTAATTGCAGGAGCATAGCTGAGATACCATTCCTGTCATTTTTAGAAATGAGTCAGGATTTAGGGGTATGAAAGGGAAGGGAAAAGGGAAGGAAAGGAAAGAAGGGAAGGAAAGGCAAGGAAAGGGAAGGCAAGGCAAGGAAAAGGGGAAGGAAAGGGGAAGGGAGGGGAAGGAAAGGGGAARGGATGGGAAGGGAAKGGAAGGAAAGGAAAAGGAAAGGAAGATTTGATGCAGCTTTAGCTTGGAAATTTTTTTTCTTATATTGTGGAATTATTGTGGATGACAAGGAAGAAAAATTAAATAAAAATCAGGATGATGTTAAGGGGCTTGGGCAAAAGTGGTACAGGGAATCCAGCTAATTTTTTGAAAAATAATTCATGTAGCAAACACAATTTCGTAAAGTAATTACATTTTCTTAAAGTAATTAAGGAATTTTACATGTCAATATGCCCACATTGTGAATGGTTAGTATCGAAAGAGCCGAGGAGCTTCGAAGGGCCCTGTCTTGGTCCAGTTCACCTTGTATTGTCTTCAAAGGATCTTTCTTCTGGGATGGGTGAATTTCTTGCCTGTGTCCTCTAGGGGGCAGCATTGAAGAACAGATAGCCCTAAAAATGGCTGTTTCTATCCCAAGTATGGGCTACATGTAAGTAAGGGTCTAACAGGTTAGTTCTTACTCTCTCTTTTTTTTTTTTTTTTTTTTTTTTTTTTTTCTGGAATGACCAGTTTTCAAAGGTAGCCAATATATTCGGGAGCCAGTATTGTCAAAAGTCCAGTAGCAGACATGTTTCAGATAAAGTTCTTCAAACATTGACATTCTCGCTTATGGAATGCTAAAAATTATATAAAAGAGTTGGATATTTTATTAATCTCTTTTTTTTGGGGGGGGGGAGGGGGAGGAGAAGAAACAAAAGACTATTTTCATTTCTTTCCTGCAAGAAATATCAATATTATGTCATTTCTAGAAGCAATATGTCATCTTTTCAACTACTGCTAATTAGATTATGTCAAGTCTCAATGATAATCTCAAGTCTCAATCTCTGAGTTAGTCCTATATGATGGATCACTATATATATGTATATATATATTTTATTTATTCCATGGTAAGAGGAAGGAATATGACATTAATAATGAGAAAATGGTGGTATTTGGTCCAATCTCAAGGGCATAGCCAGGAAAAGAGAAAAAAAAAAAAAAAGAATAAAAAAAGAGGCAATTTCTACTTACTTACCCCATTTGTCTTGCCAGCATTCAAGTAGAAGATTGGGTAAGGTCTTGTCTCCTGGGCAACAACTAGTCATGGGTATGCTGGCCTTAGAACATGTCTTGGGTAATTCATCTGCCAGAACAACCCCCCTCCCCCCTTTTTTTTTAAACTAGTGTAGTTGTATAAAGAAAAAAAACTTTAAATTCATAGGGCTGATCTCTCTTTTTTTTTTTGAACAAGCATGTTTGTCTGATTTGGGTACCTGGGGGAATATAGCTTGGGCACCCACCCAACATCATGAAAGAGTGTATCATAGATGCACAAAGGTTTAGAACCACCTATAAGTAGACAGGCTGTTTATAAGTTTGCAAATGTTTGACTTTGTAACCATAATTATACCTTTTTAGTGTAATTAATTCTATTGAACAGTATGAATGGAGGCACTCATGTTATACTTTGGCCTTTCATAACACCTAAGTGCCTGATGCATCCATTCCACTCCGAAACTGTCTGCCCTGCTCTGCACTTTGCTAGTTATAATGCCATATACATTGYCTCTTTGGGTGAAAGACAATATATATGTAGAGGAAGCATGAGGACATCCTGGCCAATAGGTTGTGCGTAAATGTTGAAATGAGAAATGACGAAATGTTTTTTGCTAATAAAGACTCTAGCATTTATCCTTACTAAAGTTGCCTCCGTGTTTGCAGCTGGCGCTAAAGCAGAGGCAGTTCCAGCGCTGTATGAGCAGCGGGGCTTCCACTGCGCACAGAACACCAGCTGCTGCTGGGGATTTTACTGCAGGTTCTGGCAAAGGTTGATCCCTTCCTGATAGGAGCAAGGCTCAGTGAAAAATACTGGGTCAGAAGTCTTCTGCACGAGAGCATTTTGACCTCAGCCATCAACCACTGAGCCTGTAATGTCTTTAAGCTAAGTTCTTAAGGTAATGTAAGGATCACCTTAGCAGAATAGCAGATCCAGTTTGAGTGATGTCTCCAATTCTACATGGAACAGAATTATTTTCCTGCCCTTGGAGGGTCGGATGTGGATTAGTGACACAGTCATGAAGCAGAATCCATGTACTTGTGTGTTAAGCATTTGTGACATTCTACTAGTATTTCCAGAAGTCTGCTCAAGCCAATGCTAGCTTTGAACGTTCAGCTGCTGACCTCCTAGCAAACTGCTACACTATCTCCATCCGTATCCTCCCTTGCTATCCTCTGTCGAGATGACCTACCACCATTCTTCCCAAAATTAGTTTCTGAAGGTTATTTCCATCTCCATGCTGATGCAAGTGAAGTATATAGGTTTGCACCTGTTGATTTCTGACAACAGAGTTAGCCTTTTCCAATAATATTTCTAAACTCGGCTTTCATCTTATTTTCCGCCCAAGAGATATGCAAGGATCTTTGGCAGCATCATATCTCAAAGGCTTCAGTTTTATTCCTGTCAGCAGCATTAGCTTCCCACAKTTTCTGTCTAGAGGTTACTGTGGATGAGATGGAGCTTTTCATCAGTTAGATTTTCAAATGATTCAAGATTAACTGTTCTTTCTAGATGGTCACAAGGCAAATATAAAAATTGCTGAGTCAGGTCCTGTAATTCCACATTACCCTGAGCAAAACCAATTCTTAATTTCTCCCTTTTTTTTTTCATTAAATATACATGATCCCATATAACTGTATTCAGATATTGCATCAATTTGCCATGAATTGTAAGGATTTTACGTGCTACATTTACTCATCAAGTCAGTGCTCACATTCATGGATATTGATAACATGACCTTGAAAAAAAAACACGTATTTTAATTAATTTCATCTGACAGTGTTCAGCCATTTATGAGTGCAGAGCTTGGGAGAAAGTACATGATCTTATCTGTGTTAAAATTACCAGTGATATTTCCTACTAATGGCTTTCCAAATTCTTGGAAGAAGAGAATTGAAATACAGCAAGAAAGTGGCACTTTCATCAGAAATGTACCTCTTCCCTTCCCAGAGAAACCACCCCATCCAAAATGTAAGTCCTTGACAAAGTGCAGTTTTAAATTGTCAGGTCCTGTTCCTGCTTCATAGAATCTAGAGCCTGATTTTCTCGGAAAGTTAGGATGTTGCTGATACCAAGTTCAGAGAGTAAGACGGGGAACAAGGGGAACTGCCTTCTTGAAAGAGAAGGAAGCAAAAATAACATCCAAGAAAAGAACGAAGAGAAGAGACCCAAATGAAGAAACTGTGATGAAAGGAGAAAAGGAAGTGGAAGTGTGATCAGAGACCTTCAGCTATGAGAGAGAAACTTAGAGCTGAGATGGAAGGACAGCAGCGGGAAGCAGGAAATTGACAGCAGTCCTGTAAGGTGGGAGAGACCAAGGGAAAGAGACTGGAGATGGAATCTAAGAACAGTAATGAGGTTCTCTGTAGCAACTCCAGTTGTTAAGAGCTGGGATGCTAAATGGTGAATGAAGTACCACAAGACTTATRTATATTTGATACACGCTTTTCTGTTACCCAAAAGATAAGAAAGCAGTATTGGTGCTGATTTGGGATTTCTAGCTGGGAAAGTTGTGGCTGTTGTGCTTGATCACATTGTAGTCCATGTTCTCATCTCACCAGGTATAGCTGCTGTCATAAAAACAAAACCAACCAACCAAACATTAAAAAAACCCCACTACTCAATTCCATGCAGATATGAAATGATTATTCTCTTAGGCTGCAAGAAGAGATCAGATCAACAAAGACTTTATATTTTAGTGGATGATTGAAGGCACTTAATTAYCATTGTTGTCTGCTAAAATATACCTTGTAGCTTTTAATATTTACTAGATTCTGAACTTTACAATCAAAATGGAATTGGAAATTCATCTGATAATATGGAATTACAGGAGGTGACTTGACAATGTTTATACCTTCAAAATTAGTTATGTACAACATGGAGCAATTTCACCCTAATCAGTCCAAATGAGAGTCAAGGGAAACAATTACCTCCTACAGTTTTTTTTTAACAGATTTTGCTGCAGAAAAATGTTTATCAGAAATTCCCCACAATATTATTTGTTTCTACTCAGAGCTGTAAAGTGAAAATGTTATTCTATGTTAGTTTTTAGGCAAAGTGTTTTTAAGATGTTTTTTTCCTTGGGACATTTTCCATATGCTACAATATTTTAAGTGTATTTTTAAACAGTGACTGGCAATCTCTGAAACACCACTTTAACAGGAGTGAGGTCATACGCTACTAAAATACTACTTATACTGGGAAATTGAAATGAATTGAAAGTAGCACAGCTAAAAAAAGGGAAAGCAACAGGTGTTTTATTAGATAGCAGATGTTGGCCTTTTTTCCAGCTGTAGAATAACTGATACGTCATCCTAAAAAAAATCTTTAAAATTTGCGTATTTCTATTGCTAGATATCAATAAATGGCAGGATTCCTGATTTAAAATGTTTCTTTAATTGCTTTGATAAATAGAACATGGTGTCCTGTGTGCCACTCTTCTAGATTTTCACCAGTTTTATATTGTCATACAGTACTGAAATAATTTTGCTTGGGTACCAGGCATCTGATGACTAGGAAAAAAAAAAAAAAGAGGAGGAGCGATCAGCACTCTGATTTTCACAGAGATTACTGTAAATTGCATATGTAGCCTCTTATAAAGAAGTATTTATTGTACTGCAATAAAGAGTAATTTTCTTGGATGTCTTTCAATCAACCTACTGAAGTAAGAAAAGTGGGTTTTATCTCTTCCTAAGATTTACAGTGCCTTTGAATATTAATGTGAGCAAATCTTCTCAGAATCACAGAAGACCCATGTATTTCAATTTTGCTTTTGTTTAAAATTGATATACTAAATCTTGCCCACATTATTGTCACAAAATCATTTTGAGAAACTTTTGAAACATCCTGTTTAAATCCATGTTGTTTTTTTAGACATACTCCCCAAAATGAATAGATGATAAAATAGTTACAATTTGATCATTTATCCTGATGTTTCAGACTGAATATTGTATATACAGAATGCCATAATGTTCTCATATTTTTAAAATACACTGACTTTTGCTCAGTAGTAGTTTCAGATGACTAATTATTTTGTACAGCACAGAACTAGCATTTAAATGGAGATCAGAGGCYTTTTGGTTTGTGCAGTTTTGATATCTTAGCACATGATTCACAGCCTTCCAAAGCAATATGTTAATCAGAAGAGGTATGTGTGTAGTAAGTGAAGCACAGATGATTCCACCTTTTTTGTAAAGTGTATATAATGCTACAGTATTGAACTGGAAGCACTAACATTTAAGAAGTATGTATCTGCAATGGATATAGAACACAAAATGGTTATGAACTCAGTTTGCAAACGCAGGTACTGTTTAAACTGTGTGCAACTAAGGTGTCACTCTGGAAGTGTGGAGCCACGTGGAAAAACTATCCCTGGGCTATTCAACCATCATTTCAGTCCATTTTGTTAGTATTTTAAAGGAACTCCTTATGTAACAGCTATGTCGGTGCGCTACCAAAACCCTTGCAAGCAATGAGGGCTACTGAAGATTTTGCAAGACTTAGCGTTTTACGTAGAGCTTCTTTTTTAGGCTTTACTTTATTTTATGCCATGTAATGAAGTCACTCATGCAGTGTAAGTACCATCTGTCCACATAAGGCACAGGAGAATCTTGTGATTTGGGGGAAACCCTGGCTCCATGGAAACTGAAGCACAATATTATTCAGTGGTTTCAGTGGAGCCAGGATTTTCTGCATCTTTAAATAAATACTTTGAAAATAATTACTCGCCGAGCTGGAGATCAATATCAACTGCTGATGGCATTGTGTTATGGAGTATTATTAGCAGYGATGGCTGTGAGCAAAGACAAATCTCGCTCTCTCTCCTTCCAAAGGGGACACAGAGGGAGGAATCCTTGCTCTTTTCAGGACCAAATTAAGAGCAGAAAATGGTGAGCCTGGTCAGGGGCATGTTGCTGCTTTTGGCTGCCCCTTTGGGCCAGAGCCTACAGTCTGATCTGGGAGCACAGTACTCATACAGAGAAGACCTCAGCAGATGCCTAAGTAAGGSAATTGCTGTCTGATACCCTCCGGGRTCAATGCTGGAGGAAGGAAGTGTAGGTAGAATATCTTAGCAGTTTAGTCATCACAGAGGATGAAAAAGGTCCTTTGAGGCCGCAAGGGCAACTCCTGGATTCCTGAGATTTGCACCAATCAGACCAATCCCAGGCTAAGAAAGAGAGGCGAGATGAGGGCGTGAGGAGAGATGAAATTTGATTTAGGACAGGCCTTCACATCTCCACATATCCGGCAGCCTCTGCCTTCCTCAGCTGAGCCCGGAGATTCGAGCAGTGCCTTTAGAGGAGATTTCTGTTAGGTGAAGGTTTTGCATTTGGACTTCTCAAAAATACAAAAGTGCAAGCAGAGGAGAGTAAATACAATGATAATAGAGCTAATCATTCTGTAATTGCTCTGCATTATCCTCCATTTGTTTTAATCACTGTGATAGCAATCAATCAAAAAGGGTCATGTAGGCAGGCTATGTGATACAGCTACAGCAGATACACCCTGAAGCTGCAGAAGGGCTTTTCCGTTGTGATATTTCGAGATTTATCTATTCCTTGCCTGCGCTTCTAAAAGCAGCAAGCGCTGCCAGTAAGACCCATGCCAGTAAATCCCTCGTGTTCAGTTGAACCCCACGTTTAGCCTCACCCTCGCCCGCCCGGCTGCAAACGCGCGCGCTCTCACGGCCGCCGCGCCGGGGAACCCGCTCCCCGTCCCCGGGCGCTGCGATCCCGGCGCGCGCTCCCAGCGCAGCCTCCGTGCAGCGAGGCCAAGGCGGAGGCGCGAGGGCAGCCCTCGCCGCTCGCCTGGACAGCCGCCGCTGCCGCTTGATCGTGCTGCCGCTGCAGCCCGTCCAAGTTGGCAATGTCACCCCGAGCTGATTGGAGCCTCAGACATTTTTGCTGACTGGAGTCATGCTATCTTTGCCAGTTTGCTGGAATAGACACAGACACTGATTGGGTCATGCTGAAAACATTCCTGTCCCATGAAGCAAGTCTGTTTGTATTTTAGGTTGGCCAGGACTAATGAATTAAAAATCTTGCACTCACCGCAGTTTGCTGCTTAATAATGCCTGTGGCAGAAGGATTTTTTCCTCCCCGAGGCGTGACAGCGTCGTAACCCCCTGCCACGGGAAAGGAGAGGAAGGAGAAGCGGAATTGTGGCGAGAAGCGGAAAAGGGCGACTTTCGGGGCGGCAGAGCCCGTGGGAAGTGCAGGTAGCAGCATGTTGCCCTGACAGCTGTCCCAGCTCCTCAGAGCGTGTCAGCCTGTTGCCATGCAGCAGGTGCAGCCTTTTCTTTTATTGAAGCCTTAGTGCATAGAGGCAGCGAGAAGCCAAGGCAGTGGCCGGCCTGGGATTATACAAGTGCAGACACTCCACTAAGTGAGGTAAGGCGACAGGTGTGAAAACCGGACTAAATTGATCGAGCTGTAGCAACACTTTATCTCAGCTCTGATAGGGATGTCTTTTTTTTTTTTTTTCTTTTTTTTTCCCCCTTTTTTTTTCCTATGGAAGCATCAGCCGGCTCTTTAGGCAATTGCCAGGAACAAGGGGGCTGCTCATTCAATCCCACTGCATTCCACAGGTTGCCTGCTCGCCCACCTTTCTGCCTACAGAGACACTGCTCCCGGTGCCTGMAGAAAGCCTGGGCAGGCAGCCTGTTCCTGCATCCCTTTATTGGCACGCAGAGCATTCCCATCCCCTTTTTTGTCCCATTTGCTTGTCCTTCGGGATGAAGAGCCTGACGAATCTGCATTAAAAAAAAAAAAAAAAAGTGAAGAGATGTATTGCATTAAAAGAAAAAATTACAGATAGCAGAGTTACTGGTGTATACAGAGATGAGTTTTTTTTTATGTGAATGATGAAAAGGCTCTTTGGGCTGAAGAAGGATTTCACGATTACTCACTGAATGGGATATTGATTTTTGCCCTCTCATGGTGGGTGGTTAAAAGAGGCAATTTAAAAATATCAAAGACTACATAGTATGTGACTGGTATAAGACAAGAGATTTGCTTCTCGCAGTGTTGTTATGGCAATTTTAAATCCTCTGGGTGAATGTATTGTTTTAATTTCTTAGGCTATGATATGTGAAGTATTTTCTAATGTGGAAGACCACTGGTGCTAGTAAACAGATGTCAGGGGAATGTGTGCCACCAACATAGACTCATGTCTTAGAGCCTTGTTCATCATCTACTTTTGTTTTGGTTTACCTTAAATTGGGAAGAATGGAAGGGAAATATGATAAATAATGTTGGGGTAGTTGGGCTACACTTCTTAAAAGAGAGTGAAATATCTCAAATGTTTCTGTAAAAGTGAGGCTCTGAAAAAAAAGAGATCAATAACTTTGAGAAGGTGAAAATTACTTAGTGTAATGCAATGCTCTTCAAAATAGAATATTTTAGTTTATCCCCAGATATCTTTTCCTGAGATCACAAATATACACTGTGGCAGTTTCGTGCACATTTCTGTATCTCTGTCCAGTTCATATTGATCAGTTCAGTTTCTGTGTGCTGTGATTATTAGCAATGGGGCATAAAGAACTGTACTGAAGATCCTTCATGTATCGAGACACTCAGCTGCTAATCAGGATAATTCAAAATAATGATTTTAGAATATTTCTTATTGTTTTCAAATAAACATTTTAAATAACAAATTCTTTGCTCAGATTAATGCTAAGACAGATGAAGCCTATGTAAAAGAAATGCTGAAATGAATGAGCCAAATGCAAGTTTGGTACTCTTCCAATGACAGAGGCAGTGATACCAGGGAAGAATTTGATTCACTTGTGCCTCGCCAAGGAAGATGATAATCCTGTAACATTTTTCTGTTCTACYGATTTTCTGAGATTGCCAATAATTAAATTAAAATGGATAGTTGGGTTTTCAGTACAATGCAATAGCCACTTCACTGAACACCTGCAAAATATCAGTTTAGGAATAGATTGGCTTTTGTTTTCACTAGCTAAGTGCTATGTTATCTATTGACATGTTGTACATTCATTGTATTTTCATAAAGAACTTAAGTTTCTAATCGAGGAGTCATTACAGTAATTTTAAGTGCTATCATAATTGTCCACATAGTTGGTATGGGTACAGTGCACTCTGGATAGCATTGTTTTCAGTCTTAAAATTATTTATTTATGGGCAGATCCTTTGCATGCATCAAGTCCCATTGACTTCATGTTCTGCACACATGGAGCTAATTAGGAGATTAACAGCTGTGAATTTTAGCAGCCTTGTGCTCGCTATACAAGGAAGATAACTTTATGTTTAATAGACTTGTACCAAAGCTTAGTGTTCTAAAGGATAAATGTATATAATAGAACCATGACTGCAACTTTATTTGGAGATGGTTTATGTACTAGTACAGATAAGCAGTAACTAAACTTTCTGTTGCTCAGTGACTCTATGGTGCTCTGCTTGAAATGAATGAGTAGTTTTCTTAATGCACAGGGTTTCATCTCACTGAAACCACTTTTTGGAGCTGGTGGTCTTGGAAGAAAGAGCAAAGGAGTAACTGAGGGTCCCGATCCGGGAGTCAAACCCATGCAGGCAGACCCCTACCTCTGCGTAGAGTTCCACTGAGGAAACACCACCAAGGTTTGGAGAGCCTGTTACCTTCCTGACCATTATGCGTGTGTCTACGCGGCACAGCTTGAGTCGGGGAGCATGGGCGGAAGGTAGGAGGATGGGTTCCTCCTCGTTGACACCATCTGGAGCGGTGTGCACGTTTCCAATCACATGGCAGCCTTGGGGTCAGGTTACTCTCCACTCCCCACCCCTTCTTCCTTCTTCACCTTCAGAACCAGGCGGCATTGCCACGAGTCAAGGCTTGCTGAGGGGCAATGGCAGGAAGCAAGCAGGTGAGGAGAGGGGACGCYTCCTTTGCCACTGCGCTATCTAATCTGCAAATAACAGAGGAAGGGCAGTCTCTGCGCTGAATTGCACTTAAATCCTTTTTAACTGGAAAAAAAAATATGAAATGGCACTCCCTTGACTTTGATGCTGAACATTGCTTAGCCGGAATGATAAAGGCAGCTATGAATGCATGAAAAACATTGTAATTCGTTTGTTGGATGGTGTCATGTGCTCTGTAATGAATGTATTGTTTRTATTATTGCAGCTGGAACAAACAAGTAAAAGCGTTGACTCGAGTGCCCACATGATCACCACCGCCAGAGTACCTGCTGATAAGCCAGTGCGAATTGCCTTCAGCCTGAATGAGTCCCCAGGTACAGTGTAATTTACAGAGAGATCCATAAAGAAATAATTGCTTTTCACATTTTACGTGTTCTTGCTAATGTTTACAGTATTGAGTGAAGTCCAATGTTATGGGTGGATTCTTTTTTTCCTGAGTGATAGCGTATGATTGGTTTTACTGCCCAGTAACTTTTAATGTTTTCATTAAAAATTTCACTGGATGTAAATCACTTGACTGACATTTCAGATGTTAACGTTCTTCCGACAGCCTGTAGAACATACTTAGATCTGTAACTAACTATCAAATTTATTTGCATGTATATCAAATTTGGGGTTGTTTGGGGGTCTGCTTTGGGTTTTTTTTTTTTTTTTAATAAAGAGAAGAAAAGATAAGAACTTCATACTGAAGGCTAGAACAGGAAGAGTCCTTCCCTTCAGCAGGAAGGCTGAAAAGTGCCACACGTGCCCAACCTGGTGAAAGCTTTCAGGAAACGGATGCCCCACATGGCATGTTCCCCGGCAGAGCAGCAGAAATTCCACTGATGTTTATCCTGTCAGTTAGTGCTGACTGAGCGTTAACTTCCCCTACACAACCTGTGCAGATGTGAGTCCTTTGGATTCGAAAAATCCAAAGGACTTGTCCTTCAAATTTTATTAAGGTCTGGAGAGCTTTGGCATACAGTAAAAATTTGAGTAAAATAAAGTAAATCGGGAGCTGGGAAGCATCCCAAAAAAAATACCAGGTGTGCTTTAGTTAAAGGTGAGTGCCTGAAGGCAAAGAAGTTGAGATGTGTTTTTTAGCGTGAAATACAAGGATCTCTGATAACGGTAATTGAAATCCCCTGTTGAATGCTTTGTGAGATGGCATGCATTGTAGGGGTGCTATGTCAGGAAGCTTCCTGAGCTTTGTGCGAGTACAGTTTCAGCCTGGATACATTTTTGTCATATTCAAAATATTCTGAAATGTACAGCAGATTTCTTAGTTAATTATTATGTAATATTCATTTGTGGTCACAAGCCTGAGGTCGAATCTCGTTGCCTGTGCAAAGGGACTTAAAATACACATTTTCATACATCATTGCACGTAATTTACATTTCATAAGGATAAGTGATACTGAGAAGTTGGGAGAAGGAATATAATGAAATATACGTGGCTGTCTATGAACCTCTTTTTCATAAATTAAAATAATTACATTTTTACTACAGAAACTATGAACAATTCCCAACTCTCAAATTCTAATAACATTATAAATTTGTTAAATTTGCTTGTCTTAAAGAGCAATATGAAAGAAAGAGGAGTGCTCTTAAAATTATGGAGAAAGAATGCTTATGTGAGAAACTAAAGACAGGGAAAGCTGAGACCATGGGAAAATCAAAGAGGGTAGAATAATTTGTGACAAGAGAAGGCAGTAGGAAATGACAGGGTTGTGAATAGCTTGGAAGGAGGAGGACATGAAAGGCAGGAAGCTTTAACTTCCTTAACCTTGCATCATGATTTATTTTTTACTTTTCTATCCCATTAATAATTCCAGTCTCCCTCTTAGAGTTTATAGAGTCTCAGTTACAGAAAGGTAGTATTTGCCATTACTTTTTGTTAAATTTTCTATAATTTTCAGTCATTCATCATGCATATACAAGGSTTCCTGCTGTGTTTTTTTCTTCTTGGCAAGGATACTGTTCTCAGTTTAAACAGAAGTTGTCTGTTTTAAGTGTAATAGTAAAGCATTAAGTGAGGTTACAAAAAAGTTCTTTACTAGGGCTAAGTGGAGTGGGAATCTGTCTGATTTAAAATTTCCCTTGAATTTTATCTCATTTGGAAGGCTCAGTGACAGGTTTCACCAAGTACGGCCGTATTACCCTCCCAGGAGCTGCACAAGTGCTTRCTAGAAGGAACTTGCAGCATAACTAGATATAAAAAGGGGAAATGGAATGTTTCTTCTGGGTGGTGATTATCTCACTGGCTAGGATTGTGACCAAGCGCTGGGTGTGAGAAGCACTGAAAGGAGAGTTGAGACTGCACTCAACTCAAGAGAAGAGGCTTACTTTCTGTTAGCTGGACCTACAAGAAGGGATTTGGCTTATCCTGAGCATACAAGAATAATTTAGTTATGTCCTATTATTTATCAGTCAACACACAATGACAGAAATCCTGGCCAACCTTGTGTAGTATTTTCAATGTGAAAGGTGGCTAACCAATTCCTTAGAAGTCGCAGAATCAGCCCTTGAGCTGCTGACAGGGATGCTATATAGGAATACAATTGTATTATGTCTCTTATTCTTGTATATATAGATAGCTATGTTTGGCTTTTTAACTGAAGTTCACTTAAGCTGGCATCAAACATAGGTTTCCCAGGATGTACCTGCACAACATATAGCACCAGTTTGGCTTTAGGTACYCTTTTAAGTTAAAGAGTTTGCGATATTTTGTTTCAGCTCACCTTATATATTTGGGGATTAATTGAAGTTAAATTGGAATGTGGTATTCAAAAAGTAAAATAAGCATTCCTAAAGGGAAACCTTGCTGTGATTTAGCAACATCAGTTTAATAAACCCAATGAAATTCAGTATGTATTTATTTATATCATTAAATCCCATTTAATGCACAAGTTAAGATAGGCTATAATTGGAGCTTTATTAAATTTGGCATAGTGGATTTGCATTGTGTAATTGTTCTAAGGAAAGCTTTATAAGTAAACAYCCCCCCACCTTACTTCCTAAAATAAAAATCTGAATCTAGCTGAAAARCTTTGCTGGTGACACAGGATGGTAAATGACTGCTTTTGAAATTATTTATTTTGCTTGAAATTAGTCTACGTTTAATAAGCACTCTGCAGAAAAAGCACTGATACCAAAGGCAGAAGCTGACAAGCAGTGGAACATTGTGTATTTGCAAGCATTAGCAAATGACTTATTTTACACCTCGTTGTTATCCTCATGACCATGAAGTTTTGTTTTGCTTTGTTTTTGTAGTTGATAATTGAAGAATTGATGTTCTGCTTCTTCAATAGCTCCTTCACATCCTTTCTCCATCCTCACTTTGGTGGAAATAGCAACAGAGGATTTCCAGCTGACAGTGTATTGATTGAAAACCGTCGGGGGCTAAAATTTACAAAACTCATTTCCTAAATCTAAACTCGGCATACAATTAAATGCCTTGGTTTCTGGAAATGATGAGAACCATTCTGGCTTAAAATACGCTGTTAGCTCCGGAGAGTAGAAATGCGTCCTCTTTGGCTGTCTGTCCAGAGGCTTTCGGCATGGGTCCCTCTTTGGGATCTTTGGAGTGCTTTTGTGATATAAATGAGAAATTATTACTTTAGGAGTTAGTGAGAACATCACAGTACCTTCACTTTTTAGCTAGAGCTTGGACATGTCTTTGCAGCACCATATCTTTAAGCAGTCATTAGAGCTGGACCTCATTAGGACAGGAAGTACCCACTGTTGTCCTGTGTAGAAGTTTGAGAGGAACTTAAGGAAGTTAATCCTCAGAGGGGCAGAGGCTGCGTTGTCTTCACAGGACCTTTTTGGCATAGGTGCAGGCTTACTGAGCTAGAGATATGCTGGAGATGGAGCTTATCTCCTCTGGTATGAGCTGTTGCTATCTTTGGGACATCCACAGCTCTTACGGCGCGAGCCTTCATAGCCTATTCCTGGGTCAGGCGGTGACCGTTCCCCACTATTTTACGAGTGAGGTAACCGCGAGGTTGTGTAAGGTCATCTCAGGCAGAGCTGTGAATAGAACCCAGGGAGTTTCATACACCACTGCCAAGTCTCAGTCACTTAGCCACAGAGCCTTCCAGGATGAATTTGAGAAGTCTGTGTTTGTCTGTCGGTAACCACTGCGGTGGCCACCAGCTCTCGCTGCACTCCCAGGGCCGGGACCGGACCCCCCGAGCCCCTCTTGTCCCCTAGCTAGTTGCACGACTTGCAGCAGTTTGAGCCCTGCTCCTCTGCAAGGGCTGATCCGCTTACAGGATAACAGCCTTCTTACGTTACCAATTTCATTCTTTAATTTAGGAGGAAGAGATCTGAATACACTTGCCCACGCTTGGGGAGAAAAAAATAGTACCTGATCATATAATTAAAGACTGGATCATAACTCAGTTACTCAAGGAAGCAGAGTTGTGATTGGCATTTCCTAACTTTTGAGTGCCTGATTTAGCAGCCTTGATGTGCTTTTAACACATTCAGATTTGTATCTTCTATTTCTATCTACCTTTGCATGCAGGATCTTCTCCAACTGTGAAGATCCTAGAGAAACTGTAATTTGTGAGGTTTTTCTACAAGTGTATTTAGATATTTTCCTTAAAGTATTTATTCATCACAATGGAGCAGCCATATAAGAACATACTAGGCCAGTACCCTTCACTGTCCTAGGAAGACAGTAAAGTATGAGCAATTTTACTTGTTTGTCACCATTGCGGTGCTACTGGGACCTTCAGAAGGGCTGGAACATGATTTGGGTTTGGGTTTGGGCTACTGGGACCTTCAGAAGGCTGGAACATGATTAAATCATTAAGCAAAAATAATGTCAGGATCTGCAGGAAATCAGGAAGAGCTACTCACTTAGAAATCACCTAACATACTTATCTGAACTTTGAAGGCTGGTGCTGAAGTCCCTGACCGTCTCACATCATGGGTTAGTGAGAGTGGCTTTATGGGGGTGGCCAAAACACACATGYGTACATTTTTTCCTCCTTTTTGGTTTTGACCAGAATCTTGACTCRATCGCAGATGCAGCAACATTCTTATTTTAGCATCTTTTTAACAAAATTGGTTTTGTTCATTTATAAATTCAGTTTAGGAGTGATGGAGAAGGAAGGCAAAAAGGTGAGATGCAGTTTGTATTTGGTGTAGAAGCAGCCTGCTTATTTTCAGGTTTGTGAGGCATAAAAAAGCTACTGACAGTTAGAGAAAGAGTCCTTGATTGTATCAATGATGACTTRTTCCAGTCTCAGAATTTATTAAATATTGGCAAAATATTTAGATGAGAAAAGCAAATAACAGATAATTTTCTGGATTCTGTTGTCCAGTGAAGAAATGCAGAATAGAAAAGAACAAATACAAGTAGATAAGCAGATAATTGGGAGGATCTTTTGATCTTCAGAATTGACATTTCATTGACATTGCCATCTCAGGTATTTTCACTGTTTCTAGTTTTCTGAATCACATTTTTAAGGCTAGAAGCCACCGTGATTTAGTCTGACTTCCTGCATAACTCCCAGCCTTTAAGGGCAACATTGATTCTTTTGGAAGAACATGCAGAAGGCTAAAGTTTTCTGAAAATATCCTCGAAAGTGTCTTGGGAGATGAGTGATTGCTGCCATTTCCCTCTCTGTGAAACCTAAGCATGTACTTAATTTTGCCAAATGATTTTTTTTTTTTTTTTTTTTGATTGCTGCCATTTCCCTCTCTGTGAAACCTAAGCATGTACTTAATTTTGCCAAATGATTTTTTTTTTTTTTTGTCATTGCTGTGTTTCTTATTTGGACAAAACTGAAATACATACTGACCTGAAGAAGTAATTTATTTCACTGGAAGCTGTGAGGAAAGTTTTTGTTTATTCTGTGGGAAACAAGCTTGCAGTTAAAGATTTCCATTTTGTGGACTAAATAGTTAAGCTGAGAATTTCAGAAGAGCCTAAGAGAATTAGGAACTCAAAAAAATTTCAAGCCGACAAAGTCCCCAGCTTATCTGATGTGCAGAACATCATACGATTCAAATAAGTCTTAAACTAGCAAAACTAAAAAAAACCCTAGCAGCTGTTCAATAGATGCTAGGGCAGGCCCATTATAAAATGTACTATGGTATGCCACAATGGTTAGGATACCAGTATGTTCTAATTTTAGTACCATTGACTCAGTCACTGGAGTTCAGAAAATAAGCTGGGAACATCTGCTTATTGAAAGGATTTCCTCTCTAATACTTTCTTTCTCTATTTGATCTTTTTTAAAGTATTCCCAAGCTTTTGATTTTTTTTTAATTGGTTCTTTTTTTGAAGGTAATAAAATATATTTTTCAATATCCTGATACAGCTTTAACTTCTTTTTATTACTAATAGATGATTCAGGAGGAAAAAAAGCTAATTTTCCTTCAAAATTTCTTGGGGTTACTTTTGCCTTGTTTCTATTAAGTTAAAATCATCAAATGTCCCTTCTTACTGGTCCTGTACCAAGGGTTGTACTGCTGGAATTGTCAAAACAAATATCAGCTTAACTGCTGTCCACGACTCAGGTCCAGTATCGCTGTCAGAATATTTAACAAGTATTCAGCCAAATATTTGTAGAGCAGCTGTGCTCCCAGTCCAACTGAGTCTTATTCCGTCCTTCCTTTTAGCCCTGCTATATGATTCATCTTTCTTCTTTTAGCATATTCGTCTATTTTTAAATATTGTACAAGAAAACAACAGCAACTTAAAGATAAACACTTTCATATCATGATGATAYAACTCTGTATAATTACAACAGTTTATTTTCCAGAAGGGAAATATTTGGGACAAGGTATAGAAAAAAAAGTATGTGAGTGAGGGATAATAATAATTGTTAGTTTTGGGGCAAGAATCCTGCCCCAAAAGACATAGTACTTCACTTTGGTTTCTGCAGAAGTTCGTTGTTTCGCTTTTGCCTCTACCTCCCTGTATCTTTTTCTTCTCCAAGAATCCCTTCCTAAGACTTTTGGTTTGCATTGATTTTCACAACAACATACAGACTGAGCCTGAGGATAGCTTTTTTCCCTGGTGCCCAACTAGTTGAGATAATGTTTGGACTGTAAATTAGCTAGTATGTTTGCTYATGGTAGTACAAGATGGCTTATTTCAGTTTTTCCCCCAGCCTAATTTTCTGTGTGACCACTGGTGGCAGGGTAAAGAGAGAAAATACATCTGAGCCGTAACGTAGATCCCAGTCTCATTAAGAATATGAGGGATACTGCTTTGACATATGGTTCTTTTAGTCTTTTTGGGACTTTGTTGTAGTGTACAAGTCCAACAGCACAGGGTAGTTTGCAGGATGTGACATACGTTATCAGTTTTCTCCTGTGAGAGACATCCCTGTTTAATTTTGGCCCATTACAAATAATTGACTGCGTAAGCTAGCTCATAGTAACCTTCTCTTTACCTCCCATAACCTGTAGTAAGATACGTCAGCAGTCATCACAATCCAATGCAAAACTGATAGCGTGAAAGTCACTGAGTAAGAARTATTGCGGTGGCCGGTTGTGACGCTACCAAGCATGATTCATATTTCTGATCCCCGTCCAACTGCTAGTGGGCAGGTGTCCACATCACAACGCTGACGTAACTGGCACACTCTGTCCCACCTTGCTGGGGAATGGAAGCCTGTGCTAAAAATAAAAAAATAAAATAAAAGCACAGTTTGGTGGATTGTCACAAATGAAATGAGCCTGTCACGTACGGAGAGTTATCTACAGGTCATAGTAAAGACATTTCTTTACAGCATGAAGTGGTTTATGGTGTTTCACCATTCTAAACGTGTCTGTTTAGGCAACAGGCTTCAAGTTCCAGCTTTGCCAGTCTGTTTTTTTGCGGTTGCCTGTGAAAGGTGGGGAAAAGCATTTATGTTATTGCTGTTTTAACCCCACTAAGCCACTGTACTGTGATGGGGCTTTTCCCTTTGATTGAAGTCATGACCTCTGTGACAGCAGGATGCTGTCTGTCCAAGTTGCTTTAATTCTTTGTACTGWATAGACAGCTCAACAAGAAAGACTGTTTGAATTTGCTGTTTTGTTTTGTTTTGCTTTGTTTTATTTTATTTTTCACATTGTCACATGCTGTATTCCTGTAACTGGTTTTGTTTTGCTTCTTAATCACCACAGTACAAAGTAGAGTTTCTGACTTTTTAACACTTAAACATTTTCTTATTTCTAAGGAGTTTATTAAAGTATCTGAAGTGTAGAAAAGTAGGCATAATGCAAAGGTATTTGARGGATCCTGATACTATAATGGATGTGTTGAATGTACAGCTACATGAACAGATAATTTGAAATGCCTTTTTTTTTAGTAGATATTAGCTTCTAAATTCATGTTTACCTTTTAGATGATGCTTCTCCTGAAAATGACCTCTCTTTGGCTTTTCCAGAGCTAGATCAGCAGCTGCAGGTAAACTTGTTTATTTGTGTGTATGTATTTATTAATTTTTAATTACCCTTCTACTTCATGTTAATTACATTTGTTGTATTAGAAAAATCTGAATGTTAAATTGAGATAGGATTTTCAGTATTACTTCTTTAAATTGTTGACATTTCTTGAGACTTCACATTCCAATATGAGGAAACAACTTTCTTTCAAGAGCTGCAGAACAATCATTTGACATTTTTAATCCAATTGCAGAAAATTATGGCTATTTTTAAAGACTCACATGCTTTTTAAAAATTATTTTTTATAATTACTATGCAAAACCTGGCCAGGAACAATTGCCATACAATGAACAGTTCCTGTTCRCTTTCAATGGGAGAAGGTATGAGCCAGGCATACTATGCTAACACCTGCAGGTTRTGTGAAGATCAGTACGATAACCTTCCTCTGAAGCATTCCAAGAGAGTGTAGAGGTATATTTTGCGGTGACATCTTATCTCTCATCTTGCTTAATCTCCACTGTAAATAATAACATCCTCAGAGCTACTTTAGTTTACTCTGCATAACCAGCAACCCGAGTGGTTTCAGGGCAGAAGAGGTGAATGCTTTTGTGACCAGGCTGCTGTGTGATGCTGGAGCAGCAAGATGAAGCCCTGGTGCATTGCTCAGTGAGACGTCAGTCTGTGGAAACTCTGTGGTTCAGCGGGCTCAGAGCCAGGCCTGTATCCAGGGATTATTTCCCTTTCCTCTGTGGCCATACTGGAGTGTTTGTTGGCCATTGCARGGTACTTCAGATCATCTGTGTCCCAGGAGCATTTAGACTTCCTCTGATATTTCAATATGCAGCCAGTTGTTTCCTGAGTGTAAAGTGAGAATGGCATTAGCAGACCATGTTGTCCAGTGATGTCACCCTTCCTGTCCCCATCAACTAGMGAGACAATACAGGAGTGCTGCTGATCTAAAGGACTTTATTTTCTCTCCTGTTGCTCTCATCAAAAGGAGAAGGAGAAGGAATTGAGAAGGGCAGAGACTCGTTCTCTCCCTCAAATTCTGAGAATAGAGGCAGATTCCTTCACTGGGCATAGCTGGGCAAGATTAAACGGGAGAACAGCTAATTCAGATCTGCACTGAGGGAAGAGGGAAGTACATTTGGTTTATAGTTGGTCTTGATGGTCCTAAAGGACTTTTCCAACCATAATGATTCTGTGTTCGTCTCTTCGTTCTGCTGACCTTCCAGCACAGCAAAGGACAATTGGTATWTTCTCCCTCAGCAGAAATAAATGTGAGAACAGCAATACTGTTTCGTGGCTGAAGTGCTGAACTGAAATTCAAGAAACTGCATTATTTTTCTCACTCTGTCAGTGACAGATTGTGTGATCCTGGAGAAGTTGCTGCATCTCTGTCTGTGCGATGAGGTTAATATTTTCTATCTTCTCTGTTAAAGAACATGGAGATCTGTGGGTGATGAGGGCTCTGAAAGAGCAAAGCATGATTATCATTACTACTACACTGGTATGKAAAAACAAAATTACCAGTGTTAGATGTCGATATTTTACAGGCAAAATGATGATTTCTATTAAGACTTTTACAACCCATTTCTGGAATATATAATGTACTCTGTAAATGTGTACTTTCATGATAGATTGAAATTTTTGCCCTGGAAGCATTCAAGTCCTTTGGATAAATAATAGCCCTTCAGTAAGAGTTTAAGTGCACACAGAGCAATTCCACTAAGTACACTCTTTTGATCTGTTAAGTACTTAGCATTTTTTCAAGAGAAGCCTAAATCTTTCCATTACCTTCATGATCTCAAGATGACAATAAATTCAAAGAAACAATGAAAGATTTTGACTTAGATAATACTCTTTTTATTATCCTTCAGAAACTTTCTTTTTCGCAGTGAGTTCAAAGGATAACTTATGAGACGGATCTGGCTGAGTCAGCCACTCTGAAGTCAGTGTTAGTCCTTTAGCTTTTCAAGCTTATATGTTCATTTATATTTTGATGCCTTTATGCTCAAGCTGAGGTAGTTGTATCAACACAAGGTTCTGAATTGATGCTGTGATAGCAGGGTTTTCTGCCTTAGCAGTAAATACTTGAATTTCTCTGCTTTTGTTAGTCTGGATCACACCTTAAAAGTTATAACTGTTTAATATTATTGCATCATATGTAAACTGCTTTAATGTTTCAAACACCCAACAGCTGCAACAAAGTTATAATTTACCTAGTTGCATTTTCTTATTATTTACATTATTGTTTGTTTTGTTTTATTTTAATTACTGTGATCCAAACTGGTAATGCTATGTCAGGTCTGTATCGCATGTGGTTGCAATTTATGTTAATGTAACCAACCAGTCTTGAAACGATCTAGCTCCCATATTAAATAGATATTTAACTGTAACCACATGGACTTTAGCAGGACCTGTCTAAGTATTGAATGGTGGAGTCCGTTGTCATTCCATCCACGCTTTTCTCTACCCTAAAGTTAGCCAGTATAAAGCAGCACACATGAGGTTGCATGTAAATGTGCCCTTTAATCAGCTGTGGCACAGCAGTTTGAAATGCTGGAATTTGTGAGAGTGCTGGTACATACTTTCATAATAAAAATATCACAGCTAGACCCACAAGATTTTCATCACCATGCCGTAAATACAATCAAAGGCATTAGTATTTTATTTAAAGAAGTAACTATAAATGCCTGGTAGGTGGCTATATAATAGTATGCACTTAAAAAAATGTGGTAACTTGCCAGCGCTCCAACATACAGAGGAAGATTTCAAAACTTGTAAGAATGAAGAGCCCAAATTAGTTGATCTTTGGGATGGATTTTGAAAGTGGCTTGAAAGATATGTAAGCTCGTAGAATGACTTGGAAAATGGGAGCCTTAGAATCTTATGCATGCAGGCAGCAGACCACAGCCTGAGTCTCAAGCAATTTGCACCTCTGTTTTGGGCTTCAAGCCCTTGTCCTTCTATGTTAGGCCCTGGCAGACAACTTGGCTGTTTGAGCAGCGTTACCTAGTGTTCCCAGTTTTCCTACTACGAGCCTACCATGCCTGCTCCCTAGGCACTGGTATCCAATGGCAGGGCGAAAGTTCACTGCAGCCTCCCCCTGCCTGGGTCGTGAAACCTGCTCTCAAGGCACTGATGCCAACTTTGCAGGCTTAGAGGTGGAACTAGCTTGAGAGAAGGTATTTCTGGAAGACTAATTGCAAATACGTAATGCTCTAAAACCGCTCTTGCTAGAAGACAATCCTAACAGCAGAAAGCTAGAGCTTCCTTCCGAAGAATAAAAATGATCAGTCCAGCGTTCTGATCTACTGTGTGGATTACTACGCTSAGATTGAAAATGTTACCTTCTCAATGCTATTTTTAGGGGAAGATATTCTGGCAAATAATTTGTAAGAAAATAACATCTCTAACTCATTTTTTTAATTTTATCTTATTTTTAAGAAATAGTATGTAGAGCCACCTCAGAGAGAATCCCTATACATTAGAATAAAAGAAATTAAACTATGTACAATAAAAGCCTAGTCTCTTTTGCAGAGAGATCTCTCAGGATTAATAAAAATAATGCAGCTCCTAAGATGCCCAAGTAAAACTAAGATCATATTAATACAATCATTTCTTCTGATTTCTTTCATTTTCAATCTTTTCTTTCTATTTTTTTTTTTAATTTTCCCACTGAGGAGCAGCACTTTGAATGAGGATAAAGCACTTGCTTTTTTGAGTTTCAGTGTTTTTTTTCCTC
Source organism: Nothoprocta perdicaria (assembly GCF_003342845.1). Lineage (NCBI taxonomy): Eukaryota > Metazoa > Chordata > Aves > Tinamiformes > Tinamidae > Nothoprocta > Nothoprocta perdicaria. The sequence continues at coordinate 611,197 of NW_020454428.1, read as the reverse complement.
CCCTTTGCGTAGCTAATGAAGTCAAAAGTGCAGAGCAGTGCCCACGCTCACTATGTCTGTCAGTTTGTTATTGGGAAAAGTTAACCTTTGCCCCATGTAAAAGTTGGCCTTGGCCTTGGCAGGAACCTCTTTGATTAGCTGCCACTTGGGTAGTGGCCTCCCTGACAGACAGTCTACTCGTGGTTATTTGCTATATTTAGACACTACATCAGCATCTCAGGCCTTGTTGTTTAGGTCACTGAATATAGATGAAGGTATCCCGTGTTAAATGCCTACATTATTTAGTCCTGTGTTTTGTCTCTCCTGTTCCAACATTTCCTGTGATTTGCTCAGTTCTCTCTCTATTTCCTATGAAACTCTTTATTCCAGCTGAGAATTTCAGACTGAATAAGAAAGAACTCATATACAGCACAGGAAGTCTTATAACTCCGTGCCACCTTATTGCATGAAATCATGAGCTTGATAGAGGCATTTATATCATATTTGGTGCTATAAATCTTCCGAAATCAATGGAGTTAGATGACCATAAAATTGCTGCAAGAAAGAAGGTGCTCCGGTCATTTATCATATCATTTTATTAAGTCAAGGGAATGTTTTTCATGCTTCAGTTGGAAATCTCTATACAAAAAAAGCAATGAAGATATTTTATGTTATGAAAGGGCCAGTTTGTTATATGTGACACGTACATTTAACAGAAACCTTGTTTACTCTAGAATTTGAATAATGGAAATCTCACTTTTGCTGTCAATAACCTCTCTAGAGACATACAGATAATTTTAGAAAGCTAAAAAAATATATACTGTATTTTATAATATGTGGTATTTTTGAAAATGTATTGAATTCTAAGAGAATTTCCRAAGTGTCTTGGTAGCCTGGAATTAGGTTGCATGGCCTATGCACTTGATAAGACTACTTTAATATTACTGTGATTACTATAATGTTATTTTAGGTTATGTAAATCCTACCTATTGACAGATTAAGAGCACCATACTAAGATTAGAAAAAGAATGGAAGATCTCTCATAAAGAAGACGAAAATTGCCAATTTCTTCCATCTGCTGCTTTGAAATATTTGGAGGGAAGAGAGATGATTAGATGATTATTTTTGTAATAAACTTCAGAAATAGATTACAGATCTCCTAGACTAGATATGTGAGATTAGCTGATGGTTTGCAGTTGCTCAACAAGACCTGGTTGCAATGTGTAGTTATCATTTTTGCGTGGTATAGTTTGGTTGTTCTCATGGTGGAGGAGTACACAAGGTCATATAATTAACACGGGCATGTGCAAAGCATTGCCAATGGACTTTGTTTACCTGCAAATAATCAAGTCTACAGAAAGTGAGGTAGCACTTAATTAGACCAATGCTGACGATTGTCCTCTAGATGGGTCCACATGTTCAGCTGCCAAAAATGCATGACACAGTATTTTTCTGTAAACCTTAATTTTTTTTCACACTTTGATTTTTTTGTTTCAAAGAGCCTAGAAACAAAAAGTAAATGTGAACAACCCCAGTACATTAAAAAACAGAGTGTTTATATGTTTTTGGACACTCAGGTAATTCTATTGACTACACAGAACTTASTAGTGCAGCTGTGAACATGTGTGGGTACAGAATGCTGATATTAAGATGTGAAGGTAAAAAAAAAAAAAGGGCAAAATACACTTTGTCATGCCAGTGAAGTGAATAAAGAGACTGAAAAAAAAAAAACCAAAAAAGATATCTGCTAGATTTTAATTAGAACAGTTCCTTCAACCTGTCTTAAAAACCAGGTAAGCTCAGACTCTCTTATTCTCTACAAAATGTCTTTTCATAGCGTCTTTTCCACTTCTTTCTTTACTGATTCCAAATAAAATTTTAAACAAGTAGTGTGTGTGTCTCATATGCATATATGTACTTATATGTATGTACTCATATGCATATATATATATATATATATGCACTTTTGCAGTTGCAGAAGACTGTAACAGTGGTTTCTTAGTATCTAGACTCTGGAAAAAAGATTGTCAAAATGTGCATTATTTGGTAAACTACAGAAATTTTTTTCCCATGCTGAAAATAAGGGAAAACAGGATAAACCAGTAGTATCAGTAAAAGCTTTTGTAATAGCTTGGTGAAGAAAATCAGAGATGCTGCACACACGTTTTGCCAGTACAGGAAAATGAGGGTGGATGACACTGAAGCCTGAAATAAGCAGGATTAAAAGTAGCAACTGTTGCCATTAAATATAACTTTCTTTGGCGGGGCTTTTTGCTTATGTAGCGAGTATGCTTTTATATATATATTAATTTTTGGATGGGTGAGATGTGTCATGAAGTAGCAAGCCGGGGTGGTACTGAGGAGAAATTGTATTTGTTAGATTCTGAGTGAAAAATTACAAACTGAAAGCAGACATTTATTCAGGTATATTCAAATTAGTTGCCTATGTAAAATCTTTCTGAAAAACAGAAGACAGGCTTCATCCATGAAAATCACTCTGCCTGGGAATTCCATTTCTTTTTTTCTGCCAGAGGTGAGTTGCCAAAGGAATGCTACTATGCCAAATGAATGCCAAAGGAATGCGAAAGGAATGGGAATGCTACCCATGTAGCATCTATAATACTATGTAAGACTTGGTCATAGGCATTCAAAAAAGATATCGAAGCTGGAATAGGGGACAGAACCAGACAGATAGAATAGTCTAGAGAGAGTGGAAATGTCACCTAGGAGAGATGAGAGGAATGTAGCTTGGTTGACCTACCAAGATGTAGACTTGAGAATTATATAATACATCGCAGAGGTAAAACAGTCAGGATAGAGAAGAGCTATTTAAATTAAGGATGATGCTGGCACAGGAAAGACATGTACAAACTTGTCTTCAATAAAATCTAAGTGGAAATTGGGATTTCTAGTCCTTGGTGAGGATTTGAAACAGTTTTCTGACTGGGTCAGGGGACTTAAATTGTTCTAARGTAGAACTTAATAAGCCCATGAATCCAAGGATTTGCCTGTGATAGCAAGATTCAAGGGTTTTGTAGACTCCTCCCAACTCTATTTAGATGAGTAATTATTACTGTTCTGTTATTCTCTCTTTTGTGAAAATAACACTGTAAATATCTGCTGACTAGCTAGGGTTACTGCTTCGAAACAAGAGAGTTTTGTCTTTGTTTCTGCATATGTTTTTTAAGGAGTTTTACCCTACATCTTCTGAAAATGCTTCTCCAGATGAGGACAGATGTGTCATTAATTTTTTGTACTCTTGCTTATCTCAAAAAGTAGGCTGGAAGACATGGGTAAAATAATTTGTCTGTGCTTATGTGTTGCTTTATATTTTCTGTTTGGCAGAAGAAAATTGAGTATTTTATCTCCACATTTTTCTTGCCGTTATAATTGAGCAATCTGTTACATAAGGAACACATAAGCTTTTGCTTCATGCACTGGGGGGCAAATACTACTTATCTGAGTATTATCTGCAAAAACCTCTGATAGAAATTTCAAGCTTTCAAGAAAGCAAACCGAAATGATCAGTCATCTGTTCCCAATAAATCAGAATCAAATTTACATTTTAAAGTAAAAATGTAACGTTAACTTTTACATGGTAAACAGGAAGCTTTACAGAGTGAAAAACGTTCTCGATTTAGCACTTGATAGCATCACTCAAGACTGAAACAAAATTATATGAAAAGAATATTAGTAAATGACTGTTTCTTGTTGCAAGTTCATTTTGAGAGAAAACCTTAAAATACTAATGTAAGAAAAAATGACACTGAAGAGGAAACAATGAGAGGAAGGGGTTTGAAAGTCAGCAACTGGTTCTAAGTGGGAATTAGATACTAAGTCTCAGCATGACTGGATAATTTTTAGCTCTCTAAATATAACTTTTGAGTGGGAAGATGGAATATAGAAACTGAATGCTGCTTTAATTTTTACAATGGTTTAAAACAGCTAGATTTGCATAAACTAAGTTGGAAGCAAAACCAATTATTTTCTCTTTGAAAGGATCACTGTTTAGGGACTTTCCCCCTGGATACTGTTCAAAATTGTTTTACTGTGATGCRTTTGTTGTTTGCTGATCTCTGGTAGATACCAGAGCTACTTTGGCTCACCCTTGCATTCTCGGATTAGAGCACTGAGACTTCTTCTATATTCTGTCCTGTTAAATTTATGCTTATTATTTGGGTGACTATATGGATGGTGCTATTGCTCATCCCATTGAAATACAACTAATATTCCTTTGCTAGGAATCAGCTTCACCAAGTAACGGACAGCTCTTTCCCTGAGGTTATCCAGAGCTGTTCCATAAAGCAATTCTGTCAGCATTTTTAAATTCAAAACTTGGAAAATGAGTGTCTATTTCAATTTATCCATGAGGAACTATGTACCATATGCAAGTATTTGCAAAGCTCCATATACTAGCTACATCTGCTTATTGATGCCCTGCCCATGGGATAAATCCTTGTCTCTGAATATGTTTAGTGAAATTTAAATTCACTGAAACAGAGGGTTGCAAGTTCAGAAACAGGAAATGTCCAAGACCTTGTGCTTTTTTTTTCTTTTTCTACCAGTATCATTGCAGTATTATACTATAAATATGAGTCAAAGTAGGACAACAAGAAGAAATTGTTCACTTGTATCATGAAAAGCAAATGGATGTTCTTTAACTGGGCAGTAAAGCAACTATTTTAAGTGCTTCCTTTTGCTTCAGACAGATGGCTCAAGCATGTTATTTGGAATTCATTTACAGTCAATTGATTCACAGCTAATCATTTAAAAATACTATACTTCCTGAAGGTGTTATGGCCAAAATGTGGCAGTCGGATATTAAGCCTAAATTAAGTTACATTCTTCTTAAGGAACAAAAAACACACTGACAATTAACCAGACTATCTTTTCAAGATCTTAGCTGTAGAGGAATGGGGAATTCCAAGGCAGAGTGGCTTCTTTGACATATTTATTACCTTCAGTGTGCATTAAAAGATATATATCCTTTCTACTCTGATGTAGATAGTCAAGTCACTCCCTTTGTGGTTTTTTTTTTAATTACTGTTGTTTTCTTTCTACTATTAACTCTCATTTGCACATCTCATGGAAAATCAAAACACTGGGCAAATGCAACATTTAACTCTCATATCATTTGTCTTAACTAAGTATGTTGGATTGTGGCATTCCAACAATTGAACCTGTCATGAAATCTTGACTTCACTGGAGTCAGCAGTACCACTTCTGTTGAGTCCAGCAGGATCAGCATCCCATCCTCAGTCTTCAAATTCATGTGCTGTCCCATTTGGTATTAAGCTGAGAAAAGCATTTTGTCTGTGAAAAAAAAAAGCATAGTCAATAGCTTTCCATATCTTTCCTTCTCATCTTGCACAACTGGAAAATAAGAGCTTGTTTGCACTCAAATTACCATTCTGCTTAGTGGTATAGCTTTTACAGTGAGAATATGCTCTTACATTTTATGTTACAGTGTAGATGTGGATATGACCAGTGAACCAACCTTAACATTTTTATAAGAGAGAAAGAGCAGGGTAAGGGAGAAATCTTCTATTGAACAATCTTTCAGGTATACTTGAGGATACAAGGTTATAAGGAAAGTTCTGAAAAAACTAATAAGTTTTGAAGGTTAATGCATATTCTTATACATAAAAGTGTTTATCTCTTCTGTGAAAGGCTGTTACTCGGACTGTTAGGCTAGATGCTGCAATGAGAGTTAAAAAGAATTTTCTCTAAGTCATCATCACAGAACTGATGCATTTATTCTAATATGTCATTCAAAAGCAGTATTTATTCTTTTCTTCTTCTGTTTGTAAAGCCTCTGCCTCCTTGTCATGACTCTAAAGAATCTATGCAAGTCTACAAACAGCACTGCAAAATAGCAGAAGAGTACCATGAAGTCAAGAAAGAAATTGCCCTGCTGGAAGAAAGAAAGTAAGTAACTTCAAAGCATTTCCTGTTGCATATTCTCTTTGTAAAGCCCAGTCTAAAGTTGTGTATTTCAGATGATAGTTTCTGAAGATATTGCTGTGCCTGACAGTCACAACTAGGCCATCAGTTCTTAGGCTATACTGGGAACTAAGGATTTTCCTAGCTCTAGGCCCTCCTTTATCCATCTCTCTTTTCTAAAACTTTCATTGATAACCTCTAGGACACGTGTATCTTTGTTACACAGAAATCTAGTTCAGCTGGTGCAAGCCCATTTTTTAGTTTTAAGGACTTTTTTTAGTTTTAAGGATTTTCAACTTAACCTCATGTGTTTTAATGAAAAATGCATGAATCATTTCATGCATCACTTTGGTTTAGATTACTTGACTTAAAATTAGTTAACAGCATTCTATATGCCTCTGTTTATACTCACAAACTGTGTAAGTAGGCGACTTTTTATTTGACTATGACCCAAACTCCTACTCCTTCCATTTTCATGCAGCTCTCAGACGGCAAAGTGCACTCARTGACTCCCTGTTCCTTTTCACAAAATAAAAACTGACAAAGCCATTCTCAGAGAGAGAGAGAGGGAGGACAGTGAATAGAGAATGTATTTACCAGACAACAAAGCCCAAGGAAGAGTTACAGCTAGGTAAATTCTCCTTCCCCTTCAGATGCTTTTCTGTTTTCACATTTGCACTGGGGTTGACTTCAAGCAATGTTGCCTTTCTACAGGAGAGTTGCCTCAGTGTGAACCTGTGGATTTTCTTGAGAAAGTAAAACCAAATATTGCATGAGTTTTCTGTGATGGTGCAGTACATAATGAAAGAGGGAATGAAACTGAATGAAGGAGGGGATGTATGGCCACAGAAGTCAGAGGAGCAGAGAGGATTCTGAGCGTAGGGAGGAATCACTGTAGCTGTTTCATAGTGGTCTCAGTACTGTGCAGTTTACTGACTGTGCAGTTCAGCTGGCTTGGCATCTGTGGGAGCCCTCAGCTGCAGAAGCACGGTGTGGGGGAAATTGCTGATATGCTATAGTCTTGGCAGTAAAGATAGCCAGGTATCTCCTTCAGTCCAAACTGCACAGGGTGGGAAAGTGAGACTTGTCTTTATTGGCGTTGATGACTATAGGCACAATATGGTAAGCCTTTGCCTAACATGTTGGAATTAGCTTGAGGATTTGCACTGCCAGATCCCCTTCCATTGCTGACACATTAGCGTAGAGGTGAACAAAAAAATAACCAAAAGAGATTGACGCTAAGTTCTTTCAGTATTTGCATGTGATATTTTGCTAATTAAACATGGCCAATTAAAATTAATTGGTGAATTTAAAGACCTGAATATAGAAGATAATTAAAATAAATTTATAATGATTTGTCAAACTAATTGTCTAAAGTAAGCTGCTTACATGTGTCTTTTGTAACTTCAGTGACTTCAGTAGGAAACATGCAAGCTTGACCTCCCTGAAWATCCAAACTGAATATAAAATTTTAACTGGTGATTTATGTGATTTGGTGTTTTATGTGAACTGGTGATTTAAGGCTGAGAGCGCCATGGGAGGACCTGTTTGGCTTGAAGAAGAGAGGGCTGAGGTGGGATCTGATCAGTGTGTATAAATACCTCAAGAAATGGAGTGAGGAGGATGGGGTGGCCTCTCTGGTGGTGGCCACTGATAGAAATAGAGGAAATGGCCACAAACTGAAGCACCAAAAGTTCCACAGGAACTTAAGGAAAAATTTCTTGACTGTGAGGGTGACAGAGTGCTGGCACAGGCTGCCCAGAGGTTGTGGAGTCTCCTTCTTTGGAGATCTTTAAAACCTGCTTGGATGCAGCCTTGTGCCGCGTGCTCTAGGTGACCCTGCGTGTACAGGGGGGTTGGACTAAGTGGTCTATAAATGTCGCTTCCAACCTTAAGGATTCTATGCTTCTATGTGCTTAGCTTTACATGTATAAACTCAAAAAAATAGCAGTAGGTTTTTTTTGGAGTGTATTAATATAACTGCATTGTTGTTATTGATATGCCTGAATTAGTTTTGCATATTTACAAATAAGTTTGAGGCTCTTGAAGGCTAGACATATACTTTTGCATCTACAAAAATGAAATTTTGTGTGCATTTTTGCATGCCTGTGCAGTCTATGGTGCTAGTCAAATTAGAAATATTTTGCTTTTTGAGTATGACAGATATATGCACAGAATTATTCACCTGAGCTCTAAGCTACCCTAATCAACCTCTGAAACCATGAACCTCTTAGCTGTGGTCATCCCGGATGAATTAAAAGGCCTCAAACTGACATTTATCTTGACTCCAAGAGTGTGTGTCAGCACTGGAACAATGTGAGGAAGTTTCCACTATTGCTATCTTTCATGAACCTATTCTGTGTGTATAATAGACTTCGCTACCCAGTAAACACATGCTAAAATAAGAGAGATCATTAACGGAGCAAATTCCCTTACTGTTTTTCTTATGGGCCCCGTAGTTACGTATTTGTGGCATAGATATGCTATGTGGCTGTGAAATGCCTAAACCTTAGGATGTCCAGCACCTTCCACCACTTCTAAGTTCCCTAATCTGAAGAAGTGATCCTACAAGTATTAGAATTAAGGATATTTAATATCCTGCAGATTGATGTGCCGTGATTATTTGATTTGGGGGTTGAAAAAGGTGCAAGTGTCAACTGAAGTTCTTTCTCTATCTGGGAACTATTTATGAAGTCCCTCTCCAGGTAGATTTTCCTGTGTGTTATATTTAGGGGGAGGTTCATAAAACTGCCTTTCCATCCTTCTTGGTGTCTTTCTTTTCCATAAGCATGTTTTCATAAAACCTATGAAAACTAAACTCTTTGTGAGACTGTGTCATTCTCATCAAGTTTTTTTTTTTTTTTTTTTTTTTAAGTTGGAAGGTGGATTCAATTCCTTTGGATATACACACATACACATGCGTGGTCTGAACACATTATCTTTGATTTTATATAATACTAAAAAGAAAGAGGATATGTGTGTGGTAGAGGAGGAGTCAGCAAGCTTTTTTTTTGTCTAGTGATCAATGACTTTTTTAATAAAAACATTCTCAACAATAGCAGTTTGAAAGTTAAAGGAAGTTTATGGTGTAGAGGTTGAGACTGGTTCATGATGGCTGCGACAATATGCATATTGAATATTCCATTCTCAGAAGAGGAGACATTTTGTCTTTTAGAAAAGAAATCTGACGAGATGCAGTTTTTAACCTCAAAAATAGATGTAATCAAATCTAGAAGGTGGAGTTGTTTGGAGCTTTCTGAAATTTGAGTAGATTAGGAACAGTTGCAAGTATATTGATCTTTACATTTGAATTTGAAGATATGGAGATCTGCGTTCACAGATGTCTAATACACTTGGTATCTATAACATTTTTAAAATTAAACGCAATAAAATGGACAAAGACAAAATTTTATTTCTTATAATGTGAATAAATAACAAGTTGTGCAGTGTTTTCCCATTTGCGTTTTATACCAAATGCAACAAGAAACGCTACTGGATGATTGTCCTCCCAGTTTTCTTAACTTTCTCYCAAGAGATCAACTCATTTGTGGAAGTCACATCCCACCTGTCAGTAGCTGCACCTGTGAAGTCTACTAGCAGAAAACTGTACTTGAAGTATTGATGATGATGATCAGGATCAAAGCAGAAAATGGATTGATCTAATATTTTGGCATTGATGGTTAGGAGAAATAATTCATTTAAGTTAATCTGATGTGAATGTTCTTAGTGGTGCTGGAATCTTTTAGTAAAAAAAAACCAAACACATCTGCTTCAAAGAAAATGTCTTTTTCCCAAATTCTGAAGTTCAAAAATAAAGATAAGGAAAAAGTCAAGAGAATTTATAAGAAAACTGGTTGGATTTTTTTGCTATTACAAGTGATCATAGCTCTCTTCGTTCTCTTCACTCAAACATTGCCCATTTATGCCAACAAAATGTGAAGCGAAGGACAAAATCAGTCTGGAATGGGAGACATGATAGAAAAGAAAGAAAAGGGTGTGGAAGTGAGAACACACCACATTTAGGTCACAGAATGTAATTTAATTTATGTTCCAGAAACACACATGTATTTCCATAACAGATGTTTTGGGGTATCTAAGTTTGGGTGAAAGGGATGGGATGGCTGTTTATTTTGAGCACTAGTTATATTGCTATTACTAGATAATGACCCTGGATTATGTAGTTAAATATTAGAGTTGCCATGGTTGCTAGCTATATCTTATATTCTTAGCTCGGGCTGGTTATCTCTTTTTCTCTCCCAGACAATTCTAATATAACTCTTCAGAAAATATAATTTGACTACCGCCTGATTTAGGATCACTCCTTTTCTTGTCATAGATGTGATTTATTTTCCTTCATTTGCACATATTACCATTGACATGCTTGGAGATGTCTCTTTCATTTATGGGGCCATTCCTTATGCTTTAGAATGCTTTGATGATCCTAGGAGTATTTCCAAGGCCCCAAATCCAAGTGGTTTCTCCAGGCACATTGTGTCTAGACCATCTCTCCCAACACTGTCGAGGCAAGTAGTCTTCTGACTTCCAGATACTTTAGAAAAAACAGAAAAAAAGAAAAAAAAAGGTATAAATATAAACCATGAAGACAACATCTTTATCTTACTAATATTTCTAGACTTGATTTCTCATCAATTTGCACATATCCAAAATACATATTACCTGCCAAAGTCATTGGAAATTAAAACTTTCCCAATCAAAGAAAAGACTCTACCTGCCTGCCAAACTTTCCTTTTATGTGCTGGTATCTGAGAAAGGGTGTCATTATGTTAAAACTGTCATTTACATTAAAATAGAATTTCCCATTGTTTTAAAAATAAGTTACTAGACYTTGAACATGCAAAGGCAGTCTTCCCAGTCAGCAGCCAGCTCGCTGGGCTCTCCTATTCCTTCTATGAAAGCTATGCCAGATACAGAATAAGGAATTTACCTTATGRCATTATTGTACTTGAAGGTACAACTGTACCTTCAGAACTGTATGGCAGCACAGATGCAGGATCCTGAATACATCCACAACTGGAGAAGCACAAAACAGCCTCTGGACTCTATCTCCAAATAGACTTACCTCCAGAAACTCTAATCTGCTCCATTTGTTAGCAGAGATGAGCTAGTAAAAATAACTTGTCTTGGTATTTATTCATTAAGTGTATTGCTATAAGGTTGCCCAGTGTCCACGCAGGTAGTCATTAAGGACAGGAAAAGTAATTTCTAACTAAGACAATGCCTTTTTTTTTTTTTCCTTCCTGCTATGGTGTGGCTTGTGTTTTTTTGTTTATGATGCAAATCACCCTGCCCTTCTCTTCTCACCCCACTTTATCTCTGAAAAACGGCGCTGAGAGTATACATTACAGGTTGTCTCAAAGCTTCCAGCATGTTGGCACAGAGTAGAAAAGACTCTGTGGATGCTGTTAATGTTTCAACACAGGGTAGTCATTAACAGAAAACATGGATTACACAGCGCCAGGCCCATTTATTAAGCATCCATAACAAAGTCTAGATGGTGCAAGAGCTTAGTGGGATGTTCTTTAACCTCTGAGGGCTAGTTCAAATCCTAGATGAGATCAGGAGCAAATGTTAGTTAGTGTCCTCATCATTTTGTGAGCTTCGTAAACCACACCATTCATAACATTTAGCAATTCCCTGGTACTCTAATTTTAGATCTSCGTGGCAGGCTGGCAGTATTTGCTTGAAACATCACCCTCCCCTGTAAACAGGTGTTGATACTGATGGGAAGGGAATAAGTAGGTTCTGCTGACTCAGAAGTGGGCAATTTTACTACCTCAGTTCAAGGAAGCTGCTTTCTGGGAGAGAGGTTCTCCAGAAACCGGCATACTTTGATCTTAGTCCATTTGTAGCTTGTTTAATAGGAAAGCCAAAATCTCTGGGAAAAAAATAATAAAAAAAAAAAGTGCTGCATGACTTTTCCCGCAAAGCAGCATGGGAGCCAGACTTGGAAACAAACAGCTCTTATCAAATCCAGATTGACATTCATTAGCAGAGCTGTTTGTTTTTACACACTGTCTGCTAGTGCCAGTCCTGGCTCGTTTCCAGTAGAAGTACTTGGTACTTTCTTTTGCATATACTGAAAACGGAAAAGGTTTTACCTGCTTTGAAGATACTGATTACTTATTAGTGTGTTCACTGCACCTCCCTTAAGACTTTGATAAGCATAAAAAAACTAAGGAGGAATGTATCTGATTTTTTTTTTTTTTTTTNTTTTTTTTTTTTTTTTTTTTTTTTTTTTTTTTTGGTACACTTCTGAGTGAACAATCTGTAGTTTGGAAAAGCTTCATCCTTCAGACCAGCATTGCAGAAGCAGAAAAACTGCAAAGGAATTCTACTATAGTTCACATTTGGCTTCAAGAAACAGGAAATCTTCCGGAGGAAGCTTTAGGTGACTGAAGTGATTAAACTAATAGATAAAGTCCGATTATCCTTAAATGCATTTCTTACTCCCTAAAATATACTTGAAATTGCACTTTTGTGGTCTATAACCCATTATCAAGAGCTGGAATATTGAACTTTCTAAGCCAGATCAATTCATCATGGCAATCTGAAAACTGGTTGGTCTGGCATGGCCTAAGAAGAGAGAAATAAACCTGTTAATGGCTTCCTCCTCTTACAGGTTTTATGACTGAATTATGCCAAATGTTAATAGAATTCAGCTAAACAAAAATAYAGCCTTAATATTTCCTCCTGAAAAGTTGTTCAGATATACCTGGTGAGTGTACTATAGACCTAAAGAAAGGAAAGAGAAGAGGTTTTTGCTATCGCAAACCAAAGTGGTATAAGACAAGGCTGCTGTGTCTAGCTATGGGAGGATATCTGGATGCGTCAACGCTTGGACAGGTTAAAATTCCTGTAATGGCTGCTCCTCTTTCTAGCAGCTTTTGTAGGGGAAGCAAGTTGATAGAAAAGCGTGTACCAAGGTCTCTCCTTGAGCTGTAGTCACTGTGACTGCAGCCAACCCACTGAGCCCCAAGCAAACTGTGCTATCACTGAGAGCTGTAATAAACAGCACGAGATTAGGCTGGTCCTGAGGGAAGGTCGCACTGAAGAACACATATTTCCTTATGCAAATATAGAAGACTTAGCATTTTATGACTRCTCTGTGACCTGCAGAGATAGAATTACTAGTCTATAAGAATTTCCTGTCTGAAAGCTCTGGTCCAGCTTGACAAGAGTGCTGGAGCCCTTCAAAGCTTGTGGAAAAAGCTCTGTGCCGTGAGGACGTTGCATCTTTTCCCAGTGACAAACAATCATTGCTTTGGCATGGCTGGGAAATAAAGTCACAGGGCTATGAACAGTTAAAGATTAACTAATCTTGGAGATAGGATGATCAAAAGAGCTAAGAACCTTTTAAAAGAGGTTTCCTGTAGCAGGGGTGAAGAAGTGATTTGAGTTGGAGAGGGAAGAAAAGCGCAGGCCAGGCTAATCTGCTGGGTTAACTAAGTGGAGAGCGATTAGATACGCCAGGAGTTACTCATACTCTGTTGTTACAGACCTCCTTTATCTCAACGTCTGCTGAGGTCATTGCAAGGGATGCTGCCCAGGAGAGGGCTGCTTCAAGTCCGCTCTGGGAATACAGGGAACTGTGTGACTCCCTCCTGGAAGAAGCCACAGCTTGGAGTGTCTGCCCTTAGAAAGACCAGGAGGGGTCAGGTTTGCAGTTTGGTAGTCCTTAGCAGTAGAAATAAGGTCTGCTTGTGCTTAAAGTGGTACAAAAATAATGCATGTAGCTCAGATTCATGTGCTTAGTCTTTACTAGGAGCATTTTTCTATAAGGCAGAGAAAAAGAAACTAGGTGTATTTCATAGATTCTACCAATAAAGCCAACCAACCAACCAAAAAAAAGAAAAAAAAACCAACAAAAGACCCACCCAAAGGTACAAAATAACAACAACAGCAACAACACCTTTGCTTTCAAATATGTTTTATATTCTTCTTATGAACCATATGGGCATTTTTATTCTTCTTATGAGCCATAAAGGCAAAATGTTAGCATACAGTCTCTAGGGACTTGATTCTGCAAGTTTGACTCTAATTAAAATTACAGCTATTTGAAGGCAGTCAGCATTTTGCAGGTTTGTTTTCAGTGGAGAACAAACATGTCAGAGATTTTGACAGCTTATTATTTCCAGGGAAAAGGAAGACTCAATTAGTTTTCTATTGCACAACAGGACAGATAATGCCGTATTAGCAACCTACAGTGCAGCTTTAACATATCAGCTACTCAAATTTTGTGTGCTTCAATGTTTAACCTTTTTTTTTTTTTTTTTTTCATATTCATCAGAAAGGAGCTGATTGCCAGGCTGGAACAAGTGGAAAAAGAAAGCATGGATGCTGCTCAGCTGGCTAAGGAGTATGCAGAACTGACAGAGGAGAATCGAACACTGAAGCTGGCCCAGACGCAGTGTGTAGAACAACTGGAAAAGCTCAGAATACAGTATCAAAAAAGACAGGGATCCTCATAACTCTCAGCTAGCTTATTTGAGGCAGTATAATACAGGACTGTTCCTGTGCTAGAAAGAGATTTTAAAATAAAGGTCTGTTTAATATGTTATAATACTTTACTACAGATACAGAGTATGTAGAGGTCTATATTTGATTTAATGCTTACCAGCCAGTAGCTTAATATAATGGATATTTCATCCATTATATAATGGATATTTTATTTCAAGTAACATAATTGAAGTTAATCTATCCCCATTATATGTTCTAGTAGATCAGGTTTCTTTTCTAAACATATTTCTTCCAATTTAAGAAGATATGGACACACTAGAAAATGATATAAATAGTCTCTGTGTTGGGAATCTGGACCATACTAAGGCATACAGCAGGGGTGATGTTAATATATGGAATACATGTATGTTAATTTTAGTTTGGTGAAGATTTTTTTAATTATTTTCCTCATACCTAAAGCGTTTGGAAGTTATCTTAAAATGGATCTCCTTATGGGTGGCAAACATGCTTTATGAGCCCATAGCTACTTTACAGTGTTGTATAAAATTCAAGAAATTGCTCATTAAAAAATTAAAGCAACACAATTGCTTTTTATCAACTGAGTGCTTGTCAGTAGTAATTTGAAAGTTATGAAATTGAAAGGAAACAGATGAGATCATTTTCCTTCCTCAAGCATAAAAAGTTAGCTGTTTTTTTTTTTTTTGTACTTTTTGGCCTTACAGAAATGAAAAAAAAAATATGAGAGTCCTACTGTCAAAGTTTCAACTGAGAATATGTCAGTGAAAATACCATAGAGGTTTTGCTCTTATTTTCTGGGCTGTTTTGAAACATAAGTGGCTGTAAGTAGGGACAGGAGTTTTGTGACATACAAATAACCTGGAATTAAAGTATTTGTTTTACATGTGCTATTTATCCCTTTATTTTCCTAGACTGATTGAAAAATCTTTGTTGTACTTCCATTTCTATTCATACAATATTTTTTTTTTCATTAAAAGCAGATATAGAAAAGCTATTTTATGTTCTGAACATTCTTAAAACACCCTGTATTTTCAACTCTGCTTGACAGAGGCAGCATGTTACATTTTTGTGAGGTGGGAATTCAATACAAGCTTGATGTGTCAGCAGTAGTATGTATATGTCTTAATAACTGAAAGCTATGACATGAAGATTTCCACAGGAACTTTAGCTTTGATTATTGTCATTGATCTGTTATAAAAACAAAATTTTAGGTTAATCAGAACAATTCCCAGGGGAAGTCCTTTGGCACCAAAATATTCCCCAGTAATTCTATACCTCCACACAGGAGGAGAGTGCAGGGGGGTAGCCAAGGCATCCCGCCTTGCCTCCTGCAAGAGCCTGTGGCTGATGGCAAAGAGATCCTGCACAGTCTTCTTGGTTTCACTTTGAGAACAGGAAACAGCACTTTGGGATGTCTTCCTCATTTCTTTTTTACAAGTTTCAGAAACAGGAGGATCGTAAATTTGTATGTTTAGTCACAGGATTTCTGTTTAGCTTTGAAATCACCAGCTGGTCTATATGCTACAGACTTTAGATTTTGACTTCCACAGATGTCAAAAACTTAAAACTGCTTCGGACTCCACAGTAAAGTATTGGCACAAATTAACTTGAGGACCCCAGTTCTTCCTAAAAGAATTTTAAACTCAGTGAAAACTGCACAAAATGATAAGATAATGAAAAACACACAAGTCTTTCATTATCTGACTGGCTTTGTGTGGAAGTGGGCTCTAAGTCGTCTAAGGTGTAGCTATTAATCACTATGGAAGTCTTTGGGAAACATTTTTACAGGTGCATTGACACCAGATTTTTGGTGTGATCCAGTTACCACCCAGGATCTGTAGCAGAAATTTTTAAACATCCCAAGCTAACTGAATTCATAGATCTGTATTTAAACTTGTCTTTTAACTATGTGCTTTAACCATTTGCAATCAATTTTTTCCTCCTATTTTTAGTTCTGCAGTTTTTAGTTCATGCCAGCATCGATGTTCATCTGTCTGAGAATAGTGACTCAGAGAGATTGCGTGACAGTCCAAATGAGAAAAGCTAAACTAGAAGTACCTGAGAAGAAAAATTAGAGAGTCATGCAAATAAAATAGGAAAAATTAAGGGGAGGTGTTATTCAATGAGGAGTAGAGGAGTGAAATTTTCCAAAAACTTTCATGGACAAATGAAGTTAAATTGCAGAAAAGTCAAGATCACCCCAGAAGTCACTCAAATTTTGCAAAGAGTAAAAGTGGCTGGAAGAACCTTCTGAGAGGTAAAAGTTGTATCTATCATTCATCTCTTGATTTTTTCATGTTAATTAAAGTGCAATGATGATAAATGTTTTYGTACTCAATGATCTCTGATTTTGGCATGCTGGATTCTTCTCTAGCTATTAGTGTGAAATGCATAGCTTTGCTGACTTAGTAATTTAAATTATGCTTTTTTAAGATAAGATTTCCTTCTTGCTGTAGTATTTATGAAGTATTTTCCAAATAGCTCTCATGCTTTGTGTCCTGTTATTCAAGGTGAGACCTTAAATTATTCTGCTTGCTAGGTCCATTTGAAGTACAGCCCTTTAAAAAATTGTTTTATGCCACTGTTTCAAAGATGTTTTTATACTGTATTTTACCAAAGAACTTAGAGTTCAGCTCATGAGTTCAAGCCCTAGGGGCTAGTTTTGTAACTTCTGACCACAGCCTGTAACGACCGCAGTTATAATCAGCAAACCACCAGAGCAGTCTGAAACATTTGGTCACGTTTCACTAGTGGTCAAAAGCTGRGTGAAAGGCTCAGGTGACAAAAGTGGTTTCTAAAAGCATCAAAGAGCATAGGCGCAGTCTGTGAGACACAGTGCATTTCTTTGTCTTATTTGGGTTATTCAGGATAACAAAAATAAATGTATCTTTACACTGACGAATGCATTTGCCTCAGATTGCTTAAGAAAACAGCCAGCGAAGTACATGGGTTTAAGAAAACAAGACCTGTGCTTTCCATTTCCCATTAGTACTTACTGACTTCCTTCCATCATAACAAGTGCTGAACAAGCTTATTTTTAAGCATTCCAGTTAGCAAGGATATGACTCATGCAGTCTTGAAACTGGCAAACTCTTGGGTGATTTAACATTTGAAAAAAATCTTGAAAATAAGCATCTGCAGGTGTTTTTGTTTGTTTTGTTAATTTGTGTTGCCTTTCCAGGATTAGCTCTATTCTAGCTGGCTTTGTGAATTAATGGCCTTTGGAAATGTCCTTCCCTTCTGCCCCTCCTGATTGTTTTATTGCCTATAAGCTTTCAGGAGTGCTATAAATTGTTCCTGATGGTTAGAAATGCATGGGATAAGACACGAGTGTTTTCTAGCAAGACTGTATGGAGCTCTGGCTGCTAGAGCCCATTCACTGCTAGAACATCCTCTCTAGAGCCCATTTGATGCTAGAACATCCTCTCCTTTTCAGAAAGGAGTGAGTCTGACCTGGTCTCTAGTTACAGGGTCATGTGGTCTTTAGCACTTTACCATAGCTCACACTAAGGTGGAAAGGGAATTAAGCTAAAACTGTATGGGTAGCCCTTGATCTTACCCTTTTCCCATCAGAGCCATTGATTTTGCAGTCTTAAATTTCAAAGTATTGAGATGATGCTTGGATGCATACCAAAATTCTGAAACTAGTATTTTAAATTTAAAGAGGAGTATTGTTTTGTAATAATGAAAAAAATCAACCTTGTCTGGAACAACAATAATGACCTATGGGTTCTTTACTATTTCTAAAGGACAGTAAAGGAGGGTCATGGATATTATCACTGCATTAGGCATATTTGCTACCAGTTTGATGGCAACCATTCACAAAATCCTGTTCACTCTGACCAAGAGTTTCCAGGCTGCACAGTTGAGTGGTGTAGCACAAGATTTAGCATATGAGTCACTCAGCACTTCTGTACAGCAAACATCAGTTTCCCCTTCTGAACCTCGGTTCCTTTAATTCCCTCCCGACCACAAGCCACGTATCTCTTCCCCTGGCTCCTGAGTAAGCAGCATCAGTCTGGAACTCAGATCCAGTTGAGTGGTTACATCATGACGTGGCCTGATGATGGCTCTGAACTCATTAGAGTTGCCAAAAGTCAGGATTGCACAAGGCTCCRGGGCTTGGGATGGGTCTACAGCAGCAAGGCATTTGGCAGCATGCCGAAATTTGGTTGGGAGACACCTTAATTACTCTGAACAGCTTAGGGAAACATATGAACAGGTGGCCTCTGGGTTTAGTGACTTGTCTGAATTYTGTATTAAGTTTTCGTACAGAAATTAGGGAAATGAAATGAGGATGTATGTGCTGATGTAACAAATGTATGGGCCTGTGTGAGACTGTCTCTTGGATCCCAAGAACGAGTATAGTGATAGGAGAACTGTGAGTGATGGAAAGGAAGCAGCCACAGATAAGAAGAGGAACCGGTGAGTGGGCTGCATGCCTTAGCTGCTTGCTGTCCTGCTTTTTATGGCTTGCATCAGAGGGATGCATAGACTGTTGTCCTTAACTCAAAATTTAAAAACCCATCTGTGGCCATTTTCCAGGACTTTTTCGGGCCTAGTTTACACAAACATTTTATATTGGAACATACATGTTTTTGTCTAACATGTCTAGTATAGACAAAGCTGGACAGTGACAAAGATACCCATAGCTTTGTAGATCAGTCTCATAAGAAAAGAGGAATAACCAGTGTTCGGCTCTTTTCTGACAATACAGATGTTTCTATGCATCCCCACTAATGATCTGTTACGGTTTTCATTGTACAAATGCAGTTTGATGCTTATATTATCTTTGACATTAGCATCAACAGTGACCCACGTGAAGAGTTATTGGTGTGATGTTCAGGATCACAAACCTTCGCCTTCCCCTTAGGAAAGTCTTGTGACTTTCCTAGAAGTGTTCGACACATCTCAGTGCACAACCCACACTGTCTGATCCCTACACGCTTCCTCAGTAAGCACTTTGGAGCACTGTTCTGTCTGCTTTGCTCATATGACTCTTTCCTGTCACTTCTTTCTGCTCAGTTTCGACAGTTGAGATACTTCAACACTCAAATTTTTAAAAGAGTAGGCAGATGCAAATAGGTCATTTGAAAACATGACTTGTGAAAGACATAACTGTGTGTGGTCAGACACTTCTGTATTCATGTTCTACACATACTTCAAAAAATAAGTTAACTGATTAGATTAGATCTCAGTATAAAAAATACAGGTGCTAATGGTCATGGAAGACAGAGAAACATTCAAAAATATACACTTACAAATATGGCCTTAACTATCAAGCTTGCACAGGGATCCTAGTCCCTGATTGTGTATCTAATCAGAAAAAAAAAAAAAAAAACATATCTCATACATGAAATAGTACCTGCTAATGAAATTATTTGCAGGTCAAGAAGAATGTGAACAACCATTTGTGATTTTTTTTTTAAAGGAATATTCTTTCTAGGAAAAAATCTGCATTGCATTGTCCAGCCAAAATTATCAGATACAGGCACTTAAGCACTAATTGCTAAAAATGTCTGTAAAACTACTTATAACCCTTTAAAAAGCTCTTAGTTTATTTCTTCAAAAGTTGAAGTACTTTACGTTTGACTCTGTGAGCTCCCTCTGGTGGGTAATGTGGCATCTACGACTTACTACAATGCAAATACAGATGTATTTGAAATTTGCAATTATGTTTATGCCAGTGAAGTTTTGATTATTTAAGTTTCCATATCTATCAATTCTTTATTTTCTGTAGTTGTAGGAGAGTATACTGATTTMTCACCATCTGATTACATCTGCCTGAAACTACCAAAGCGGGAGATCCGGGGATCTGGTATGTTCTTAACATACCAGAAATACGTGCACAAAGGTGTTATTTTCAACAAAGTATTAGTCAAGAGGTAACATGAACACACAGATTAAACGAGGTCTGACATCCTAGAGAAGCTAAAAGAGTTCATACTAGTTACAAATTATCCAGAAATATCTTTATTTTGTCCAGAGTAGTCGTCTCCTCTGCGAGTAGTTTCTGTTGACTTCAGTTGGGTTCACATTAGTTTATGTCGATACCTGCTCAGGAATCTGGCCTTTATGACTTTACTTTTTCAAAGTACTAGACAGTAGTAGCTGAGTGCAGGCCTTTTATGTTAAAAGCATTTATTAATATTGTAAAAACTAAGAATCAAACCCACTGTACAAAATGGCTGGTATCAATCTATCTTTTTTTTTTTTTTCCCAAAAATTTTAATATGTTTTAAGTTCAGTGTGTCCTGGTTTTCACAAGTAGTGTTTTTACAAAAACAAAAACCAAGTTCTGTCTTTCAATTACAAAGAACTGAGAGACAATTGTCTCTCCTTACTTAGGTTAAGTAACCTGAGCACCTCAAGGGTTAGCCTTGGGAAGGGTGCCCTGGCACACTGGCAGAGGCCCAGCCACAGCTCAGGTTTCAATGAGCCAGCGTGGGCTGTGCTGGTGTCTTAGGACTGCTCTTACTCACAGTGAATTGTCACAGTGAACGCCCACCCMGCCAATCCATCTGAGCAACAGCAGTTTGGAAAATCAGGATTCCTAGAACATTTGGGAGGAAGAAGAGTGGGAAAAGCAGGACAGGCTAATAAGTTTGCTTTGCTACTCTACCTGATTCAGAACTCCCCTTTAATTAACAAAAAKAAGTTTATTTTCTTTCTGCCTGTGTGAAATCTGGTAAGAGACAGAATCCTAGTTACACAATATTTAAATGTGAGGCATAGAAAAGAAACACTAAGCAGCATTTTATTAAAGGCAGTGCACATTTTTACTATGACAGCTGTGTATCTCCTGAGTATGGCTCTACATACAGTGTTTTCAGATGTTTATAGTACTCTCCTAAACCTGTGATTTATATTCAAGATACTGTTAATTCAAAGTTTGACTGGCAGAGTGCTCTGCAATAAAGCTAGCAGTATCTTATTATCCAAAAGAGAATAATCACTGCCTTTTTAAACATACACACAAAGTGGCTTTTAAAAGTGCTTAAGCTTAATTCTGAAACGAGAGACTCCACATCCAAGTGAGCAAGGCTGTCTGGAAGGCAATCAGCAAAGTCGGAAACAAACCACATGGAAAACTGGATTTAGGCCCTGGTTCAACACAGCACTTACTATGGGGCACTGTGGCCACATCAAACGAAGCACTTAAGCACATATCTAGMTTTAAGCTGTGAGTCCTTCCCACTGATTTGCCATTATGACTACACAGAGTAGTGAAGTTTTATTGAGGCACTGAAGTGATTTTTTGGATCAAGACCAAAGTGACCAGCACTTTAACTTGCAACTTGACAGTTAAAATTTCTCTGAATTTAATTGTGTGCTTGGAGGGTTTACACCCTGTGCTGCACCCGGACCTTTCAGCTGAGCTGCCTGCAARTGAACTACACAGACCCCTTCATACTTTAATAGCAGGAAGGATCTTTTTCTGCACGGTGCTTCACACTGAGGTGTGTACAAAACTCAGGCATCTTGTTCCAGTCATTTGAAATGTATCTGGGTCCAGTTTTAGCTGTTGGAGAAGCAGACAGTGGAGTAAGGAGTCAAAGTAATGAAGAAAACATTCCTGCTTGTCATTCCTGTTAACCACACTTGTTCCCATTTACATAGCTACAGCTCTACCAGCTCTTATGAAGTGTCTCTGTAGAGTCACTGTGTGGAACTGAGTTAAAAAAAATCCAAGCAAACAGAGGAAAAAAAAGTCAAATATTTACAGAATGCTATAAAATACATTTACAAATTGCTCTTAACTACAAGATCAACAGTATAATAGTGTTAAAATATTTTACGAATGCTCTTCTTGATTCTCTTTTTTTATCAGAAAAAAATAGTAGAGATGCTGGTCTATGAGGAAAATGCCATGGGTTTTTCTGTCAGATATCTCCCATTCTTCCTTTCTCCTCCCTTTACATACCCCTTCCAATTCATCCAAAAAAGAGCTTGTCGCACTATCTGTCATTAAGGGAGACAGTAAAATAATCCAGAAGGGCAACAGCCACTGGGCTTTAGTTGGTTGATTTCATTCACCAGCACAAGATGTTTGTAATAACAACATCCACCATTAACTGGCATGATTGTTATGAGGCTTATCAAGTAGCAACAGCAAAACTAAATGGAGTACCCTGTTTGTCCCAGAAAAAGAAATATTAAAAAAATTAAAATAAAATAAATGTTAAAAAGTGCTACAGCATTACTTCACCCTGAGAATACGGGGGCCTCTCAACCTTGCAAGGAGTTGAAAATACGATGGCATCTCTACACCCTGAACACGGGTCAGGGGYCTCAGGSCCTCGCCAGGAGCTCCCTCAGCCCAGCGTCCCTGAGCAGGGGAGGGATCCTCAGCTCCCGGCATGGCCGGAGGGGCTGGCCAGGGTCCTTCTGATCCCTGCTCAACTCATCTGGGCTCGACTCTGTCTTTTATACCCACAGGGAAGGAGGACGTCACTGTGCTGTGGTCATTCCTATTAGGCCTCCTTTCCAAAAGGCTCTGGAGGGATCAATAGGAGTGTCTGCTTTTTCTGCACTGTCACCATGCAGGGTCTTGGTCCCTATCAGTGTTGGCAGTGTGTCCAGTCTGGTGCTGCTGCTGTCTTTAGCCAGGTGAGACCCACCCTGCTCCACAGGATTTCCCACTTCCCTGTCTTCCTGCTGGGAACAGGGCCCATTCTTCCCCCTGTGGCGTCTCTGCCACATCTCAGAGTGCAACATCTGTAACTCATTACTCACCCATCAGAGGCGCGAGCTGTTTCAAAGATGAGACAGGGCAAAAAGTATTCCTCAGAGCAGAGATTGCAGCACCCTTTTCTCTGAGAAACTCCATCTCCCCTCTGCTTCTGAGGTAGGAATAGGTCAGAAARGTGATTGGGTTAAAAATATGTTCTTTGCTCTCGACATGAATGCTTGCTCAGTTTTGGAGATGTAATACCTAWATACATTTTTCAGTTTCCATATCATAAGTAGAGACTTGGGATTTAACAGCTAAAGTATTTCTTAGCTGAATGTGTTCTATAATTCAAGAGCTCTGCAAATGAGCATGCTTCATCCAGGGACACATGACCAACGAAAATTTGGTTGTGATTTCATCTCCAACTTCTCACATGCCACCACTATCCTTCCTTTGGTCATTGTAAAGGGTGAAGGAGGAAGATATCATGTTCAAATGTGAAACAGCAAAACATTCAGACCCAGAAAGGAAAAACTGGAAGGGGGTTGGAAGCCAGGCAGGTGGATGGTAGTGATGCAACAAGGATCTGGAAAGCTTCCTTCAGGGACTGATGCGGGATATGGCAGTTCTGGAAGATGGTGACAGAAGACAAGGAGAACAAGAAGAATGGACAAGAAATGAGGAAAGAGATCCTCCAAAATAACACGGTAACAGATGTGAGGGAAATGCTGTGGGGAGAGRAGGGATAGGTTTGATAAAAAGTTGAGCTATCAAAGGGGCTATTGACTGGAAAGCCAAAAAAGCAAGCTTGGGAAAAAGCAAGCAGAGAGAGAAGAGCAAAAGGAGTATGTAGGAATAGCCTCATGGTAAATAAAGTAAAGAGACAGAAATTTGGGATGCAGTACCAAGGCTAGAACAGGATAATCAAGAAGGCAGGACAGACCTGGAAAAAAATGTATTTGCACAAAAGCTAGTTGAGTGAGTAGAGTGAGTAGTTTCCTACTGCTTATCTCTTCAATACAGCATTTTAATAAAATTTGTGTGAAATTAGGAAAAGGTGATGCCATAGGTGATGAAATATGACATCCTGGCAATGTCAACTTCCTCCCTTTAACAGAAGATAAGACACACAACTAACTATGTACAGCTTTCACCTCTGCATAGGCAAATATGTAGTTATTCAAAGTAAGTCGAATTCCACACTCTTTTTAAAAATGGTAATGCTATTAAAGACTGCTTTTAATTCTCCCTAGAACCCATTGCCACTTTTCTGATTTGCTTTATCATCACTAACTGCTACTGATCGAATGCAAAGCTTTTCTTTGCCTTTTTTCTCTTCTTTCTTCCCTGCTCTGTTCTCTCCTCCTCTCTCCCTTTTACTTTTTCCTTCCCTTCTCTTTTCCTTTCTTCCTTGTTTCTCCCTCTTCTTGCCTTCTCCTTGCCTTTTCTGTCTTTCCCCTTCTTTCCTTCTTCCTTTTTTGTCTTTATTTCTTTTTTGTTTTCCCTTTTTATCTTCCCTTTTGTCCTTCTTTCCTTTTTTTTCTCTTTTTTCTCTTTTTTTTTTTTCTCTTTTTTCTCTTTCTTCCTTTCTTTTATTCGTTTCTTTCTTTCCTTTTATTTAAAAGAATGTTCTCTTTTTCAGGAGTATAAAAAATACATATGCTTAAAAAGATAAGCAACTTAAGTGGAGTGGCTTTCTAAATTTCTTTCTTTCTTTCTTTCTTTCTTTCTTTCTTTCTTTCTCTCTCCCCTTTTGTCCTTCTTTCCTTTTTTTTTCTCTTTTTCTCTTTTTTTTTTTTCTCTTTTTTTCTCTTTCTTCCTTTCTTTTATTCGTTTCTTTCTTTCCTTTTATTTAAAAGAATGTTCTCTTTTTCAGGAGTATAAAAAATACATATGCTTAAAAAGATAAGCAACTTAAGTGGAGTGGCTTTCTAAATACACTAGATAAGCAGTGAGCTCAGACCTACCATGATATGTACAGCTGAACAAACAAAATGACTATTTCAGTGTGAACTTAAGCATTTGGAGCTTTTTGTCTGATGACACACTTTCCTATTTCAAGAGTAGGAATTATTTAATATCTGTCTGAAGTAAGACGAGGCTTTGTGGAATACATCATCTTCAATTAGTCTCAGCCTTACTGGAGCATTAGTGAACACTTTTGTTTAAAAATAAATAAATAAATATAAACTTCCAGCCCCATTTAGTTAGGTGTAAACATTTTCGTTGTGAGAGTCAATGTCAACTAAAGGACAAGGTTGGAAGAAGAGGACTAGTCTACACTGGGATTACATAGCTCACCAGATAATTTAAGTCAGTTTTTCAAAACTAACTAGCGATGCAGTAATGAATGCAGTAAGCCCAGAGCTTGATTAGCAGGGACTGAGTCTTAGGACTTTCTGAATATCAGATTTCTTTAAATATATCAAAATGGAAATATCACAGCAAGCCAGACTGCACCTTTGAAAACGTAGACCGTATTAAGACCTTCTYGAACATTTGTCAAGGACTTGGACCACACCAAAAGTGTCCCAGTTCAGAAACAACACGTGCAATTCAGATTGCATGACACCCAGGACTGATGCTGTTCTGGGAACACAGTCAATAGCAGGGAGTAGGCATTTGTTTAGACTGTCTTGTATGTGCTTCTTATAGAGATCTCTGTCTTCTCCATTGACTGTGGGGTCCAGTCGCCCACTCTCTGACTCCAAAAGCCACTTTATTATATCTTGCATCTCTGTAAAAGAGCCTCTCATCACTTAAAACATGGCCTCAGTGCTTAAGCATTGCCCATCTGGGGATACTGTTAAGACTGAGACTGCTGGTACTTTGAGTCATCCACTTTTATGTGGATATAGAAAGTACCCAAAACTCAAATTCTGAGGAGCATCAGCACCTAACTTTTTTATCTTCACTTGAAAATCACTCTGGGAAGCCAAGCATGTAAAAAAATTATTCTGTCAGGCACAGAAGTGCCTGTGCAGCAGGGGTGCAACTCCCCACACACTTGAAAGAGAGCTTGAAATCCTTCCCATATGTCTGCTCAGCTTTAGTCATTGCTCTCCTGTGCTTTGGTGTCCAACCCAAAGCCCCATTGCATGACACACAAATTGCACCAGAATTGAGCAACTTCCCTGCCTTACGGAGCTACTTCCAAATTTTGCTGGGGAAAGTGGAGCAAAAGAGCTTGCTCCACACCTTGCCTTTCTGATACTACTTTYTCATTTCATGTGGTTGGAGAGAGGTAGAGAGGTCCTCAGAAGAYAGAAAGCTGCATTTGTCACCATAGCTCCACAGATGCCAGTGGATGGCAAAAAAGAAAAAGCCCAAAAGGCTGCAAACCTGCAGACTAAGCTAATATTCTTACAGCTTCCTAGGCTCTAGAGCACTCAACAGTAGAAGGAGATGAAGCAAATGAGACATTAGAAATATTCCTGCCAGAAAACATAGTTTTAACAAATTGTTCATTTTTTGGAACAAACTTATTCCAGCTTATTTGAATTTAAAATTTCTAGTTCTACATTTCTAGTTCTACAAAGGAATAAAGATCAGGAAAGGAGATAGATATTCAYTGTAAGTCTTTCAACTGTGCATGTGAGTATTCTGGGTTTCCTTGGAAACTCTCTTGGTCCATTTCCTTTACGTTTGGAGGATGAGGGGAGAAAAGGGTGCAGTGATTTCTCACCACCGTCCAGTGTGGGTTCCTAGGTACAAACCCCAGGTACCTCTGCTTCTACATCTCYACTGCTGCATCAATCCTTGGAGGCTACAAGCAGGAGAACATCCACGAGCAAGACATCCAGCCTTGGCAACCACTGCTTTGTCCCCCCTGCAGCCCACGCTGTCCTTTCACTATGAACAGCTCACTACCTCTCGGTAGAAGAAAATAATTTGAAAGTCACATCAAAGCATCTATAAAAATCTGAGACTTATTGATAGCAACAGAATAACTGACTTCATTAATTGACAGGCAATTAATTTCCCCATAGCCAGCTTTTCTCTTATTTATGCAAGAGTCTCTGAAACTATGCTACTTGTTTTATGAATTATTCTACTTTCCAGTCTGACGTGCTTATCTTACTGTTTGGCTGATTTCTTTTTCCTCATTGCTCTTTTGAGCAACTTCTTTATTTTCTTTAAACAAAAACAACTTTTCCTCCAGGTATAAGCTTATTTCTCTTTCATTGCCTGTAGGGTAAGGAGARGACTCTGTCTCTGCTATATCTGCTTTGGCACTGATAACCTAAAAGCACCTTTCCTATCTGGAATCCCTTTTCTCAGAGGTTTGTTTCTTGCTTTTATTTTTACTTAATTATTTTTTTAATTTTAGTCCATCAATGGTTAAATTTTTTGCTTTCACTGTATGGATGTTCTAGAGCATTTTCTACTTAAATGCTATTGTTTTGTTCAGACAAAGCTTCATTTTTAATATTTGTTTTTCATAATACTTGTTCATCAAATGATGCCTGTCTACCTAAAACATCAAGTACATCAGGGATTTGAAAGTTAGCTAGTTGGCAATATGTCAAATATTGTCAAATATTGTTGCTTGAAACCTGGACAGCCTCTGAATAAGGTCAGTTTAATCCAAGCTGATGTTTACACTTTTAACAGCTACTTACCTATCTTTGTAAGCCATTGCAAGCTTAAGACAATGTACATGGATTAAAATGAAATCCTGATATGCTTATGTTGCTTAAAAATGGAGGAGTGATTTGAACAACAGAGACTCTTATCTTGAGAACTAATGAAAAAAGATTTTCTGAGAACTATTGATGGCAGAGCTTTTATCCTTGACTCTTTACCAATTTTTATTAAAAAAAATAAATTCAAAGGTAATCAGAGGAAATAATTAGAAAATCCTATGATGTCCCAGGAGAATGTCTCCATCATCAGAAAATAGGTTAAAGTGTACACATGGATGGAAAATCTCTCCTAGGATCCTCTCATGTCACAGGTGGGTCCTTGTACAGCAATCTTTGCAAGATCTGTGAGCCAGAACAAGAGYAAACAGGAAATACAGACACAGAGCTTGGATATGGGGGAAGCTCTGATTTTGTGCACAATTTTTTCATATATTACACAGTTTCTAAACTAAAGTTTGGGTACTTTTAGTCTCCAACTAGGTACCTCAGTCATAACAGCACAGCCGAACGCCTCATKTGCCTTTTTTTCTTCCCCTATCATATTCTCTCCTATACCCAGGGGTCTGATTTCAAGGGAAGAGGTAGAAATCACTCCCACCTTGGCTTGGAGGCTAGGACATTTTCCTGGAAGATAGGAGATACTTCTTGAGAGGGTATTTCTAACCACCAGAATGCTATCTATATCACCATTACTCGTTGTGTCTTCTCTTGGTGTGCTAAAAGAAAAAAATAATAATCAATCAACCAACCAACCAGCCAAGCAAACAAGCAAACAAACAGACAAACAAAAGTACTGCATTTTTTAAAATATTCAGTCTTGTCTGCACCCATCTGACGGGGTCTGCTCCCATCTGCTAGTCTGCATATGTTCAAAGAGCTACGCAGCACTCCAGGACCTGGAAACTTAAGAAGAGAATTTAAGCAGGGATCAGGTACCAACATACTCAGGCCTTGGCTAGAATGAAGCAGGCCTTACCCAAAGAGAAGCAGAACCCCGGTTATGCTCAGGTCAAACAGGGAAGCCCAAAGGAAATTTAGCCATGCTCAAGATCAGGATATTTCAAATTTAAGTAGATTCAAGTTTTAGATGTAAAGATGTAGTTATATGCCTAGCTATAATTTGAAAAAGTTCAAGATGCCTCCCACAGTCTAGTATTTTCAATTATTCTATTCTACCACCAGCTCACAACTGCAAAAGTTTTGAATGTTATACCAGGTCTGATATGTTTATAAAACATTAGCTATTGGATTTGTAAAGTTACCTCCGCTTTACATTTTCTATTTTCTAACTTCCCAGCAGAAACACCAAAGAGCAATGCTTGCAAAAAGAATGTGRTTCTTTAATTGTCACTGTAATTTTTTGTAACTGTCTTTTTTTATTTATTTAGAAGTAGACTCAGTTCTATCTACTTTATCTAGCCTTAGGACAGAATTTACCTGAGTGCATAAAATTCAGATAAAGTAGCGATGCTTACTCAGATACTCAGAACATTAGATTCACTCAAGGCTTATGTATACAAACTACTGGAAAAATYTACAAGTATCAATCTAGCCAGCTCCACGTGCAGACTCTTTATTTCAGTAAATGAGTAACTAATGGCCTTTAGGACAGACTTTGCTTGTCAGAAAAAAACATCAAGGGCCTCGTATRATGAAGATGCTGTCTCTCTTGATTGAGAGCATCATCATCTTTATCATCATTTATTTGGCCAGCTGATTTGGGGGGTTCTTATGTTTTTAATATCAGTAGAGTTGTGCCACCTTGCACCAGTGCATACTAATATATAGCCTTGTGGTCCTTTCCTTACACAAGTAAATTATAGTTGTCCTCAGTACTGGATGGCTGCTCAAGAAGACAAAATATTAATCTGCATTATTAATCTGTATTAAGACACAACATCATTTAAGGAGCATCATCACAAACTTGCATGAGAATCTAAATGTTTTAAATTTAACATTCAATTTGGARTGACATCAGAGGTATTATTTAAGATAGATTCCTCTACTCTTAGAAGTATCATCAACATAAAAACTGGGCAACAGTTGAATCCAGGCAACTGCAGCACTTGTGATAATCTATCGTGTTATTTCAAAACTAGAGAGTACCCAGAAAATACAACTGAATCTTCAGTCAGCAGGTTTTTTTTTTTTTTTTTTTTTTTTTTTGTGCTGTGTCATTTCCACTGGCAAATTGGCAAATAACAAAAAACAAGCCAGCTGTTCATGTTCTGGCAAAAATAAGATTGCTCTGGCACTGTGCACTTTCAAAACGAAGTTGAAAAGTATTGTGTTGAAAGTGCTCACTTTCAACACAAAATTACAATGCAATGTGTATTTGAGAAATTTCTACCAATTTGAGAAATTCTACCAATTATAAGTGGTTATTGTATAAAATTTCCCACCTTATGCAATAGCAAATATTGATAACAACGACAGAGAACTTATGAATTAATAGACGTTTGGGAAGCCCAGTCATCACGCCTTACAAATTCAGTTGCCAACAACATAGAAACAGTTACAAGTTTCTTGCTGGTAGAAGAACAGTCRCTAGTCCAAATAAAAATGATTATGGAGAAACAGGACTGATTTCATTCAGTGTGGCAAGGTTTGCACAATAAAGACACAGAACTGAATGGAACTRGTAAAATTTCAAGCTGTCTTTTATCTGTACATGACTTTACATTTTAGCTGGTTTAAATGAGTCTTGTGATGCACAGGCTCAGAAGCCTCAGTAGGGTCAGATGGAGAAAAAGAAAAAAAAAAGGCTCTGATATTTCCTAATGTAAAACATAATAGGGGATGGGACACATTTTGAATGGATTTTTAAATGCTTGGTAATTCAGATCTTAGTGTGAGTACTTATCTGTTTAATGATATGTACTCTGTTAAATGTCTTATCAAATGAGGGACTCATAGATTYGATTTTACTCTCTCTTTGGAGTACTTAGTTGCCTAATTTTGCATAAACATTAGCTACATATGATATGATATAAATTCAAATTCCAAATCTTATATTCTTAGCTGGAATGGCTGCTCATTTGCATTCCTGAATTATTCKTTTAAATTTATTACTTTGTTCCATCATCGTTTTAACTCCTGACTATTCATTCTCACCTATGCCTTATAATCTCTTACAAGGCAATAGTAACTGCTGTACATATACACACAATTTCTGCATGTATTCATTAAGTTCATAGAAAAAATATCCAAATGGT
Source organism: Nothoprocta perdicaria (assembly GCF_003342845.1). Classification (NCBI taxonomy): domain Eukaryota; kingdom Metazoa; phylum Chordata; class Aves; order Tinamiformes; family Tinamidae; genus Nothoprocta; species Nothoprocta perdicaria. Next base: position 580,244 of record NW_020454428.1, on the reverse strand, counting down.
GTTTTACTTCGTATGGAAAAAATATGGATGCCTTTGTTACTTTAACTAATATTTTCAGGATTTCTTCTCCTAGCAGTTTGTCAGTTCTCAGCAGTCTGTCACTTGAGCTGCTGAGCAGTTTCTACCACGTGTCTCTGCCTGAAAGGAACATGCAGAGTAATAGGTCTCATGATGCCACATAATAATCACCATACAACACTGTCATTAGCTACCCCATTTCAGGATGTCCTACCCTTTCTCTGAGATCTTGCATTGCCATTTTTTTTCCGTGTGCTGATTCATAAACTTTTTAATCGGGACCTTGCTCTTTTTTTGCTCTTTTTTTATCTGCTCTTTTTTTTGCTCTTTTTTGAGAGGGACTTCACATGAGACGATTGCAATTCTCGCTTACAATGTTTGCCATAAGGCATAAGGCATTTGCAATGTCTGAGGCAAGACCTTGCTTTCACGTGGTGGGAATGCACGTGAACAAGCACTGAGAACTGCAGGCTGCTGTCTTATCAGCACCAAACACGACTGCTTGGCCGTGGCTGCGCGCAAGATTTTAAGCAGGTTGTGTGTGACTTGCAAAGCTCCACCTGAACCCCGGCACCCCACATTTTCCAAATCACTCTTAGGTGGAGGGATGTAAAGAGGAGCAGGTAATACGCACGACATACCCCAGAGAATATTGCTCCTGTGAGCAACTTGCAAGCCCCAAATCGGAGGTCCTTGAATTACTGTAGGACAGGGGCTGTGCTGTCATCTCAGGAAAGATGCAAGATACGCCCTAGGAGGTGTCACCAAAACACTTACAGGCTACTTCTCAGGGCTGTGCTTAAACCTGCTCTCTTCATGTGAACAGTTTGTATAGTCAACCTGGCACAAGGCAGCAGGAGGCTGCGGTGTGGGCCAGGATGTATGAGTAACACTTTTTCTGGTGTTTCTGCAGAGTGGTTTGAAAAGCTCCTAGGCTAGGTAAGCTCTGCCTGGGAAACACCCAAGATCAACTGTCGTCAAGGGCAATTTTTACACATTTGCCTGAGAAAGAGCCTGTCTCAGAAAGTGTTGCAATCACCAGAAAGCAGCAGGAAGAGTACAAGAGTTTTTTGCTGAGTAAATCTGTTAGCTTAGACCCTGCCCAGGCAGCTTGACTGACTTCAGCTCCACTGAAATCCCAGATAAAGGAAAAGAGGAAAAGAAATCATGTTCCTGAGACAAACCGTCAGTTAAAGTGGCTTCAAAAAGCTCCTACTTTGCAGTGTAAGATGTCAACTCTGAAAGATCCACGGAAAAAGCTGTGTGTCCCCTTCTGTGCTGGCGGCTCCAGCCTCCCCAGGCATGGATCTTCAACTGYCCAAAGAAGGGAGAGGAAAAGCAGGAAAAATAGGAAGTTATCAAGTAGAGTATTACATCCTAGGCAACGCCTCATAAGACAAAAGACARCCAGGTTCTCAGGAAATGACGCTATATAATCAGTCCCATCATTTCTGTAAAAAATTCCAGGTTTGCGAGTACACTTGCTGATTGTAAACCCGCTGTTCTCAGCATCTCCCATCCTCTGACAAAACATGACCACTATTCTCTGCATCACCTAATGTTCCGTTTTTGAGACCAGCAGGTTTATTTCTCTTTTCCTATGTTGCTAGTGATGCCTCCTCCTGTTTCTTTTCCCATAGGGTTACCTTTTCCAGTTCTGGGCGCTCTGTGACTTTCACAGAAGCTAGAGGTAAAACTAAAAGTGGAGTTAAAATTGGGCCTCCCTTTCCTTTTGGTGCGAGCTGCGGGCTGAGCCCGTGACTCATCAGGCCTGCAGTCACACCCAAGCAAACCACGGACCAAGTGGCCAACGCTTGGTGAGCAGCAGGAAATGCAGATAGGCAGAGCTCACGGGCTAAGACTGCCTCCCTTCTCCGCCCGAGCACCGCAGGGACACGTAAACTAGTGACTGCTCCGGTGTCTCAACTGAGACTCTAACGTGGTTAATYGGGAGCAGGAACTGAACAGCTGCTGGTGTGGGGCATTTAATTTGCTCTTCGAAACAGAAACAGGCACTGAATCAACTTTTCTTCCGTTATGACAAATGGGAAAATGTACAACCCTGGGAAAAGTAAAGTCTTTTCAGAAAGCTAATAACAGCAGTGAGTATGTGGAGCAGTCAGATTCCCTTTCTGGAAAATCATTGTGTGATCAATACAGAAGTAGTAGTTTACAATAAGCACCTTACGTTGTGAGAGTAACACTGAGCCAAATATTTGAACGTATTCTTTCCAAATTGGCATTCTTTCCAGTCTCAGCACGGCCTTCAAACACATCATGTGCTTTTATAGTCATCCTGTACAAAAAGGCAAGTGGTGATTGCAATGAAGAACTACATAAACAAAACAGTAGCTTAACTTTTTTTTTTTTTTTAATATTGATGTTTTAAGAACATAATACTGCAAAGGATCATAATGTTACCTAGTCTTTTTGCCACAGTCAAGAGCTCCCTAGAAGTAAATGCAACATGATTATGCAGCTTTCTGATGCTGGTRTATTTATGATAACCTTTAGACAGCCTACAGTGAAGACTTTCAAAAGGTTTCTAGTGAAACACTTCAAAATTAATCACTCTTTAGACATTGGACTCAAAATGCACATATGCTAATGATAATTCATTTCCCCATTTTCTTTCAGAGTGCTTGAAATGGGTCTCATGCCAGCAAACCTACCCTTTTGAATCATTTAACCATTGTTTTTGTTGTTCATCTGTCTGTCTTGGTTGCGTCTGACCTCTGCAATGAATGTAATAGAAAAAACATTCAGCTTTTCTTCCTTTCTTCACAATGACTCAACATCCTTCTCCTCTCAGGGGTATGACTACAGTTCTTAGGGAATCTGTCCAAAGTTTTAATCTGTTTCAAGTATTGTAGAGATTTATGAAGCCGCATGGGTATGAGAGACAAAACACTTCTGTGCTGCTTTCAAGGGCCTCAATCACAATCTCTTGAATCATTTCAAGAACTCAGGGTACCTCCTTCCATGGATATATGACAACCATTCCCTAAGTTTTCATCTGAGGGAAATGTGTGTATTACATTTTACTGAAGAACAACAAACCAGTAGTCCAGATACCCCTGATGATAGTGCAGAACTGATGAGCAGACTTCAGTTATAGCAGCTCAGATTAAAAACAACAAAAAAGCCCCAAAGCAGACACATGAGAAGAATTGCCAAGAACACTGCCAGATTTTAGTCCCATCTAAACTAGGGTCTATGCTGTGTGAAGGGGCCACCCAGAGATCCAAAGTCAGGAGAGTTGCATTAGACTATATATTATGCTAAAGAAAAGCACAGGGGGGAGTACAGACTTATTTCCCTAGTACCATCAAGGATATTTTTTCAGAGAGATAATGAGATCCCTTCCTTTGCCCTGTCTTTCCATAGGGAAAGGGAATGCTGACCCAGGACAGTAYAGCAGATCTAGACAGAGTTAATGAACTCCCTCGGCCCCCAAGCGCAAGGTCTTTCACCTACAAGGTCTCCCTCCACCCACCCAAACCCCTGGAACCTCCATGAATCCATTTGCCCAGCTGCAGCAGGCTGAAAAATAAGCTGGTTTCAGGCTTAGTGGGTTTCTGCTGCTCTGAACTACTGCACCTAAAACAGCTTCTATCCCACAGAACTACTTGAGACTGAAAACACTCAGCAGGCGACACACCGACTTTCTCACGTGCACCAAAGTTTCCTCCCAGGCTTCAAATGGCCACTGTGATAATGCAGGGTCTGGACAGTCTGACTGCAGTAATTTCCCTTCACCAAATATCTGGTGTTTTCATAGATCCCCCTGATCAAGCATTTCTGTCAGGCAAAATTACAGTTACCACCGGGTCTTCTCAAGGTTTCCAGGAAAGCAAAACCATTTTCCAGGAATATATCAATTGTTTTTCTACTTCAAGCTAAGTATCCTGGTAGGTCTTTTTCGTTGCCTTTCTGTGGTTCTCATGCCTTTTTTTTTTTTTTTTTTAATACGTCTCCCTCAGCCTATCTAAGCAGTTGTCTTATTTTCCTAAAACATCCAGCTGGACACTTTTTCATGTTTCTCATTTTTGGTTATTGTTTACATGTGTTTTACCCTCTCAAAAAATCTCATTCTTTTGATGCAAAATTRTAAAAAACAATATCCAAATTCTTCCCATGGAAATACTACTATTTATTCTGAGGTTGCTGTATTTTAAAATAGTAACTGAAAAATACCATTTTTAAGTGAATGGCCACTTTTCAATTTAAGATGAGAATTTGGACCAAAGTAACTTCTTAAGAAAATCACCTTTATAATTGTATATTGAAAGGGTGGTCTAATAGAATACTAATAGAACAGTAGGTACTTCTAGATGAGAGGCATTTAGAAAAAATAAAAATTAAGGACGTGCATTCTTAAGAACAGTACCACACAGACACAGCAAAGACAGTATGGAAATAAATTTGCTGTGCTTCTCTGTTTACATACTTAGAGTAAAATCTGAGGGAAAATATCTTCAAAAATTTTCTAAAATATTTTTTAAAGACTCTTAAAAGGAGTCAGTTATTCGGCATGTACATATGGACATGGCCGAAAACAAAGTTTTTAGTCACCTAAATACACTCCATACTAAAACAGCCAACTGATAACTAGATTTGCAGTCATAAAATGTAACCCAAGTGTAGATTTTAAAATGTCTTTTGTGTTTGCAAGTTCACATGAGGGAGTGGTTTGCTTTCTCATTTACCTCTGTGTAAATGAGATTACCTTGCACGTATCAGAAGTCRTATTTGACAAAGCTTTGCACGCTGCAAGATCCTCAGCCTCTGACYCAGGAATGGAGGGGAGCAGTTACCTACAAGGCTTTCCTGGCAACCTCCTGGTGTTGACAAGCGCAGGAATACACAGAAGCAGGTGTTACCTGTGCCAGCAAAGACAGCCCCGTCCCAGTTGTGACTTTTTTCTCCATCTGCCATCACATGTGCATGCCTTGCACATAGGCAACTCAGCAGCTGTAYGTACGCAGAGAAAATTTGCTGCTCTGGGGAAACTGTTGCACACTTACAGATTTACAGTGCTGCTTGTGATAGCATGARCAGGGCTTCCAGAAAGCCTCAACCTACTGAGCATACGTGGTACATTCAGACTGTGCAGGAAAACTTGTGAGTCCAGGACACCACCTGCTACATGGCTCTTCCACGTCCTCATTTGGCTTGGGACAGAAATGCTSGGCTCATTATGCCTACGCAGTCTGGTAGAGGGTAGGCAAGGAGGCAAACACAGAAACCCTCTTTTGGCACTGAAAGAAGCATCCAGCTCAGCCTCAAAAACTGCAGGTTCCTTTGCAAAAGGAAGGAGTTGGACCTTTAAGATGTGGGTTTTATTTTCTGCAACTCTACAGCACTTTCGTTACTGATGCTTCTATCCCAGAACCCTGTAAAGTATGTATTGAGGCAGAGATTCAATTAATTTGTAGTGCTCTGCAAGTTATGCATCTAGTCTAACCTAATTACCTATGTTCCCAAGGTAAGGAGTGAGACAGGCATCTGCCAAAGATGTTTCATCATCCCTGTCTCACCCTCCTATCATAGAAAGGGGAAAATTACCCCGTGGTGATGCCTATCTGGTTCCATGGACTGCAGAGGAGCCTCGGTAAGCAGCTTAGACGAGACAGCTAAAATTTAGATGGCTCAAGATAGGTGGGATGAGTCTCACCTTCAGAGTTGGGATATGTTGCAATTAACCTCTGGAGAACCAGCCAGGTTTCCATGGTACGAATCAAGGTTCAGCACGGTAACTGAGGGCAAGAGTAGAGGAAATAAAATACAGTATTAAAGAGGTCCTACGACATTCCTGATTTCAGGCTGTGCCAGTATCCAGCTCAACTAACCTCACAAGATTGTACCACTTCCATCTTAGCCAGAACTCCGTGCCGTCTGGCCACAACTGCTACTAGTTGAGGCTGGAACATCCACTATGCTAGGGGCTAGATGATTCTAGCAAAGAGTCAGGTATAGCCAGGGAAACACAAGTCCATTACATAATGGCCTTTATAACTCCATTAATGCCTTCAGCCTACCAGGAAAAAAATCTGCTGCCAAAAAATTAATGGGATTTTTTTTTTTTTGTTTTCTTGTAAGTATGTGAATGCTTTAGTGAACACTTATGATCTCAACTTATATATTGTTTAACCTTTAAACTACCCATTCCTCATATGCAGGAAGATCTGCTTCCTTATTTTGCAGCTTAGCTCATGAATTCTTTTTCTCTGCTTTTACTTCTCCTTTTTAGGAAAAAAAAAAAAAAAGACAACTCTTTTTAAGATTATTTTTCCTCTCTCCAGTTGTGTCCAATTTCAGAGAGGAAAGTACGTATTCAGTTCTTCAGTCTGACTGTGAGTGAGCACCATAATTTCATTCTCTATTGTGTGGGATGGTAGCATTGCATCATCCTCTGGATTGAGAACAGGAGACAAAGATCCCTCCTTGATGGGTGCGGTCCAAGATTTGGTAGCCAATTTTCAAGCCAAAGAAAGAGCTCTTTTTGTTTTGATTAGTYTCTTCCCATTCTGTTCTCTCACTAGAATCTTAAGTGTAACTACAGGGAAAACAAAGCAAGACCACAACAACAAAAAACTCTCAGTCTAAAGGTAGATAATTATTTTTTCTGCTTAGGCTCAAAATTTGAGAACAGGTATTTCTGCAACTCTAATTTTATGACTTAAACAGTCTTTCTAAAGCTGGTTTATGCTTGTCTAGAGTATCTGAGTATTGAGAATTACCAGCATGTGTAAGGGCATGAGAGCTACGTCACTGAAAATACAAAGAGCAACTGTAAAAACTTAAGATCCAAAATATATACTAAAAATGTAAGAACTGATAGTATCCACATCTCAGGCAAAAAGGACACTCTTGAGACAATAATATCAAATAATTGTCTCAGACATTTATTTGCTGACAAACTGATACTTTCTTTTGTGATGAAACTTCAGTTAATCAAGTGGAGAGCAATTTCCAGTCACAAAAGGAAACTATTAGCTCTTATCAAAACTGTAAACCCCGGAATTTTGCATGGTACATTCTCCATGGGAAGGGCAGAGAGCTGCTCCTTCCCTTCATTACATATGACTTTGCAAAACCCTGCATGAAATTACAAACCTCCCACATGCTCATTTAAAGATACAGTTGTAGACCTGGGCCATTAATGAATTCTTACTCAAAATAAGGGGAGTTACAGAAACAGAGGAAWAATAATAGCTACATTTGAAAAGAACTGCTAAGGATGGCTTATTTTAATCTACAAAGTGCTGGAGATAAGATTTACTTTTAGTAGAAATACACATGAACAAATATGACAGAGGAATTGCTTCCAAAAGTAAGTGAATGGAGAATGTAAGGTAACCCTTCCTTCTAAGGATTTTTCATACATGAAAAGCACCATGCCTCCTTCTAAGACCCTACCCTGCATGTGCAGGGGAGCTGGACTAGATGATATCTAAAGGTCCCTTCCAAACTTAAGGAATCTATAACTCTAAGACTGCTCACAAAGATTATTTGTAAAATAAGGTGATACCACAATTTTAAATTACTAGATGAAGATTCAAATTTGTTATTCAACCTTTTTATTACATTCCTTGTTTTCTCATTTTATATCACTGTGTCCTTTATGTTCTTTCAACATCTCTTTTGACTTGATATCCTCCGTTGGCTCATCAGCTCCAATGTGGCATATGTTTTTTCTCATGGTGTTTAGCATGGATGATCATACTGGCATATAACCCTGATTAGTGTAGGCCTTGTAGACAAAACATCACTAGATCTTGTTTAGTAACTAAAAAACAACATAGTAAAGATTACTGACTCTATCCACACTGCTTTTATGTGTTCTTTATGATTGTCAGGGACAAAGGCAGCTGGTATTCAGCCATACTAGCCCGTACTGAAGAATCCAGCAATGTGTAAAGCCAATGAAAGGTGCCTCACTGATTAAAAGACGGTTAAATGTGTCAGGTCCATAGCAGGTGTTAATAAAAAAGATAACAGACTGACTTTCACTTGGCACAAATCTAGGTAAGGTGCCGATATCTACTTTGAATGTGACTGGCTGAGGAAAGACAGATTTTATGGTGCAGACTTCTCCATTTGCATGCACAATTTACAGCCTAAGCACTATGACTTTTCATGGCCTGGAGAAAGTGAGAACCCTTGAGTAAGTGCTCAGGAGCTGTTACTTTGGCTGCAGATCTGCTTTTATGTTTTATTAGCTTGCCACTCTCATTTTGGGTGAAAATGAGGATGTCTGGTTAAAGAAATGGAAACAAAGAAATATTGACATAACATACCTTACAAGAGTCAGACTGAAGGGCATAGGGACTTGAAGGACTGAAGGACTTGGGTCCTGTGAAGCTTGCCTGATGAAATGCAGCCACTCCCCATTAAAAAAACAAAAAATAAAAAAAAATATATCCCATTTATAACTTTCTCTTAAATTAACAAACGTTTCGATAAACAAGCAGGGATTTCCTGTCTGTTATCAGTTTTAATCTCATATAATGCCTATTAAGGAAATCTATTGAMAAATTCTTTTCTAATTTGCAGTGAAAATGAAACTGTTCTGTGTGCAAGGGCTTCTTGGTTCACTGCTTGGAGTTGAATCAATGGTAGAACCCTCAAATCTCCCAGCTTTTTAATTTCTAGTTGTCCTGGACACTGGAAATTTTGTTAAAGAGAATTTTGTTTGCTCTTTGTTAAAAGAGAATTTTGAGAATCTAACAAAGAATTTTGTTAGATTTATCATTGTACATGTGAGAATGTAGAGCTAAAATGAAGTGTAGAATTTCTCTGGACCTGGTTTGTTCTATATTTACAATATTGCTGAATTCTAAACACCAAAACGACGGTGCCTGTTCCTATTATTGGCAGCATCATTCACAACTACCATTGTTAATATTTCAATAAGTATATGCACCTCCTGGAAGGGACCTGCCCTCAGCATCGTCTTTGAATAAACAGAGTTCACAGAGTTCATCCACTTCTGATCTGTCCAACAGAGAATTTACTTGTTTTTAATATATGAGACATTTTTTCTCCCACTTTTTCATCTCTCAGGAACACCACAGCAGTAAGTTTTTCTTTGCATTTCCCTTCAAGATGATACAAGGGAGAGGAAGCTATCCTATCCTCCAGCTATTTGTAGCTGCAAAAAAGCCCTTTTATCTCTTCCAAGTTGCTCTGGARTAGGTGACAGGTATCTAACAAAGTCCAGAAAATTCTCCAGTCCTGACCAGGGCAAGAAACCACCACTTTTTTAAGACATCTCTACAAAAGCTTAGACAGAATTTGCACATGTACGTGACACTGCACAAAATACTAGGCAAGACCCAAAAGCAGTATGTTTTCCAGGAGGAAAGCTATGCCTGCATAGCCCCAAGCATCCTAGTTTGCCTGCCAAAAGGGCAGCAGTGATAACACAGATAACACCAAKTCTCCAGCTCCAACATTAGCTTGGCCGTTGCTAGCCGAGGGCTATCTTTTCATGTCAGCTTGCTCCAAGTTTTTTTTTTTTCTTTTTCTCCTTACTCGCCATCTTATCTTCTCCTACACAGCACAGCACAAAGCTTGATAGCAGCCTGACACCTCAGACCCAACTAGGAAGTGTCTTTCAGAGTGGACACTTCCAGCCGCTCAATCCCCTATGGGCACACCGGAGGCTATCAGCAAGCCCTTTAGGGGCTGCTCAGCACATAAGCGAAGCATATACTGGGGTGCTTCCCCCAGGAGAGCACCAACCCCTCGCCTCTCCCCAACGGCCGCCAACGGCCGCGCTTTGCGGCGGGGGGCGGGGGGCGGGGGGCAGCGACCAGGCGCGCGCAGGCACCCTGTGCGGCTGCGCGTCGGCGGGGTTGGCGGCGCCCAATGAGCGTGCGCGGGGCGGGGAGGGGAGGGGGAGCGGGGCGGCGCGGCGGGCAATGTTGTCGAGAGTCACCTGACCGGCCGCGCCGCAGTCGGGCCGCAGGCGCTGGGTCAGGAGCAGCCGCGGCCGCGGGAACGGGAGGAGGAGGAAGGAGAGGAGCAGGAGGAAGGCGGCCGCCGCCCCGGTGCCCGTGCGGCGGGAGACGCGCAGGTGAGCGGCGCGCGCGGCTCCCCTTGGCGCTGGCCGTTGAGCTGGGGCGGTGGGGAGGGGGGGGCAGGGCAGCACCATTCCGGCAGAGGGGGGTGGCTGAGGCGTGTTGACACGGGCGGTGCCACTCGCTGTCCCCCGGGCCCCCCCCGCGCGCCGCGCAGTGGTGCGTCCCGCGGCGGGACCCCGGGCGGCGGCCGCGGCCTCCTGCCAGCGCCGGGCCCCGCGCGGCCGCCTCGCCCTCCCGCCCCGCGGCCGTTACCGCGCCCCGGGTGCCCCCCCCCCCGCGCGCCGCCCGTCGTGGGAGCCGCGGCTTCAGGCCGTCAGCAAAGAGGGGCCGATCCCGCCCGTCCCGTTCCGCGCGGGGAGGTCGCTGGCACGCTCCGGGACGTGTGGGGAATGAAGTAACCGTGGAGGAACCGTCACCTGCTGCGCTGTCAAGTTCCGTTCGCGTTCTCCCTGCCGGGCGTGTTAATGTCAGCGTCGTCGTAAATCCGCGCGCAGCCAGGGCCTCTAAAACACGTGTGGAATATGTCATAATAAAATAAAAAAAAAAAAGCCACCACGGAACTGTCAAGGATAACTGTATAAACGTCGCCTGTGTGTGATCGTGCAGTAACGCTATTGAAATTTAATTTGAGGCACGTCGGAGAAGTGCATGAAAAATGTTTGCTCGTAGCAGTGGAGTGGTTGTAATACAGGGAGAAACCCCGTAAACTAAGCTTAGGCGGCACAATGAATGTGGTGGTAGTGCGAGTTTTTACCTCAAAATAATGCAGCATGCTGAAGAGAAAACAAGTGAGAACCACCCTTCCAGGCACAGTRAGTCCAAGATAAAGCTGCTGAGATGATCCAAGTCTTACTGTGTCACTTATATGCTTAACTTTAAAGGTGATTTAAGCAGCATAGCTTTTCTTGTACAGCTTTCATTTATGAATGAAGCTATGTGTGTAAATAGCAAGTAGTAAGGCACCAGAATGCCAGGTTTGCAGGCAAAAACAGTTGTGTTTTTTTTTTTCGAAGCAGAATATCCATTGTTTTGGAAGGTTTTGCTACAAGTTAGCTGTAGTGAATCTTCAGGTGTCCTTCTCTGGGTGTACCTTTTGGAGTACGCTTACTAGTTTAATTTTGTCCCAGAGAATCTGTCCCTCTCCCCTTTTTTTTATGTGCTCTGTTTTCCCCTGCTCTGAGACTTATCTAGTGAACAAAATTACAGTAAGTGGGGAGTTTGGGAAATCTGCTTTAGAAAGCACTTTTCTGAATCTTAGTGAAATACCAATATAGAAGTTCAGGTTGTGTGTAATATTGTTCCTTATGCAGAGAGAGAGAAAGTGTGTGTGTGTGTATATAAAAATATATATAAAACATATRTGTAAATGAATTTAAATTGGGTGTTCTATACTCAAAATGTGCTAGATCTTGATATATGCTTAGTAAGTTCTAGAATCTTAATGCTGAAGATATTTTGAACAATAATAATCTTACGTCAATAAAATATATATGGTTGATTGAAAGTGTTATTCTTCAGTTACACTCATTGCTTTCTGTTATTATAATTGTCTAATATTAGAGAGCATCCTTTTTGTGTTTGTTTAGTTGTGGCATTACCTTTGGACGTAGACTCGAGTGTCCTTGGAAGTAGAACAGAGTTTGCCTCATACATGAGTTGCAGGAGTCCTGGCTAATTTTTTTTTTTTTTTTTTAATAAATAGGCAAAGTTAACTCAACATTTTTATTTATTTATTTTTCTTTTTTTTCTTTATAAAATGAGACATGCTCTAGTAAGTTCCTCATAGGTTTCCTTGTAATCACAGACCTGTTTTTCTCACTGCCCTGGGCTTGTTGGTGTAAGAGGAAGGCATGGGAGGTTGGTCAAAGGACCAGCGTATGCCTGAGCGCGGCATTTGAGTCGTTCCTTAGAATCCTACTGCTAAAAGGTTCGTGAGGGGGTTTTAGGAACTGAGAAATTCTATGCAGCATATACTTTATAGCACAAGTACTGCTTATATGCAGCCATAAGTTAAGCTGTAGTTTAAAGAGATAAAATCTCAAGTGAGGAAAAAAAAAAGAAAACCTGCTTGAAGCAGCTATTAAATTGTGTGCTGCAGTCTAGTTGGATGTAAATGCTGCTAATACTTTAGGACCCCCTGCAGCTCTCGCCTTCCCTCCAACGCAGAGGATGACACTCCTCTGTGTTGGAGTGGAGGAAGGATTTGTTCTTGTCGGGTAGTATGAAGGGCAAATTTTAACAAGCAGTAGCTGGTCTAAATGTGATTTAGAAGGTCAGAATAAAGTTCAACTGATTGTTTTGCTACTGAGGCTTTAAAAAGAGGGGCAAATATGTACTTCGCTAATGTTTCCCAAGTCAGAAGAAGTAGCCAAAATGCCYTCAGATAAGAGCATAGATATTAATTCTAAAGACTACTTGAATATTCTTTATGTTGAGAAAATGTGTTTGTGAATTAGTACATTTACTGTCAAGATGATGATTGTAGGAGTTTGAGTGGACTCTGCTTTTGGCCTGTTGGCTAGTACTTAGATAAGTAAATAACTTTTACTGCTCTTTCTTGCACTCTTCATTAACTTAGATATTTAATATCATCCCATACCAAAAATACTTCTGTACATTTTGGTTTGTAAAACTGTGGCTTTCAAGGAAGACCATGGGAGACAGCAAATAGTCTACAGTTTCCTGATCAGAAAACGTAAACTTTGCATGATTTGGTAGAGGTCTTTACAAAATAAAATAAAAATACTACTCTTCCAAGTTATCTCTTCTGCATCTTTGTTTTTCTCCTAATTAGATAAATACCTCTTCTGATCAAAGATATGTATGCTTTTCTGTTTTCATAGTAATATTCCAGAGTTTTTTTTTTWAAATTTATTTCTGAAATATTCTTGGAGTTGTCTTTTGTTTTTACATGCTGCAGGGAAAAGCAGTTGTAGAAACAAATCAGAGGAGTTACCAAACTAATAAGTATTATGGAGATCATTCTTTGAAAAGCATTTCATGTACTTGCTCTTTTTGCTATTTGCGTCACAGTTCTTTCAAATCTTTTTTTTTTTTTTTTTTTTTTCCCCTTCTTTCCTCTAGGTTTGGCTAAAATCCACTAGAAGTACAGTTAACCTACTATTCAGTTAACTTGCCATTCTTCTTTGTAAATATTTTAACGTGGACACTTGTGAGTTAATTCTGACATCCAGTAAAACAAAATAATTAATGTGGTTATTTTAACGGTACCAAAGAGTAGATTATGTGGATATAAAGGCAAAGGTATTTGCTCTTTAAGCAAAGGTAATAGTAGACAGTAGTAGACAGGCATTATTTGTGCATACATTATGTTATGGTAATTTACCTCTGAGATGATGTTAATGTGAAAAAAATAAATGTATTCTTCTGGATTTGGTATGCACTATTTTATATCATGTCACCAGAAAACAGTTCAAAGCTCTTTGCTCTGTGGATGATTTCTGCAGTTTTCTCTCCTCTGTCCTCCTCCTC
>NW_020454428.1:537526-566490 GCF_003342845.1 Nothoprocta perdicaria | reverse complement strand
AAGGCATAACACCTGGAAAACAAATTAAGGGTCTCAGTGCAGACCTATGACTTGCTGTGCCTCTTCACTCCTGTATGGGGTGTGGGTTTTTTGGTTTGTTTTKTTTCCCCTCTCACTTATGACTTGACAAGAATCCAAGTGCTGGGRTAAGAATATGTTATAGAAGCATAATGTGTTTTTTTTTTAAGAGTTTATTTATGTAATTAGGCTGTGAACAATGTCAGTGCCATCCAGATGTTTAGACTAATAACATGAGTACAATTTAGAATTTCAGTTAGGATCATCTGAAGATGAGTCCTTCCTCTTAAGAGGCTAAAGGATTGCTTTTATGAACTAGAGTTGCTTTTTATTAGTTTTAATCACTTTGCTCCTTTAAAGTCTTTTTGAAGTAAAGATGAAGAAAAAAGCATGAAAATGCTTGTTCATGCCTTGTCAGCATAACATAATGAATCAGCAGCTATTAACTTCTCTCTGCATCATCTGTAAAATAACTTTATTTCCTTAAAAGGAGAGATAGTTGGGGGAAGAACATAGATACAAAACTTTTGAAATAAAGAAACTTTTGTCACGTATTTAGACTGTCTSTTACCTAACCACCTTGTTTTAGTAGTAATAAACAGTAGATGTTTTCTTGTGCATTGCRTCTGTGGATGATGGAACTTTTTATAGAGGAGAGTGAGTGTAAACAGCCACCCTAAGAAACCGAAGGTGGTAAGTGGTTTGCTGAAAGTTACCCCATAGAGCAGCACAAAAATCCAGAATAGCACCTGAGCACACAGGAGGTTCTGTTTGCAGGGAAGGAGGGAAGAGTTCAGTGTGTGTTGTTTGGTTTGTTAAGGTTTTTTCCTCTGTAATGCACTTTTTAGCTGTTCAGGAATTGAAAGAGCACAGTAATAGGATTACAAATAAGTTATCACAATGACTGCTGAGTAGACCTTTGTTATTGTCAGTTGTCAGTGAACACTATTAGATGGTGAATTAATCTTGCTGGTTTTGTTGTGATAATCATGAACGCTGAATTTGCATCTGTGTATCCAGGTTCAGCCAGCTCAAGTGGCAGTGGCAATAAAGACGCCCTACCTGAGTTCTGGGTTGTTGGGGAGGAGCTTTGGTCTGTACGCTCCTTTCAAGAATTTAACTTGTGTGCAAACATATAAAAATTGTGATTATTACAGAGGATTGATATCCCATGTGTATTAGCAGATGATTTTCCACTAAGTTCTTGAACAAGAAACAGGGGTGGGTGTGTGTGTGTGTGTGTGTGTGTGTGTGTGTGTGTGTAATTCATGCCTGGATGATTTCCAGAAAGTATGTGGTTGTTGAAGATTTTTGAAATAAAAATTAAAAAAAAAAAAATTGTAGAATGGGATGGTTGATGGTAGAACCATAAAATTGATACTTGATCCTAGGAATAGAAGATTAATTCTTTTTAGACATCTCTGAAATAAACTTATTGAACATTTGAATAAATAAAACACTATTTTATTTTCTTTACAAGAAAGCACTGATTTCACAGGATATAACTTCTGTAACTCATTGTTTGCTTAGGTCTTGCTAGGACCATAGTTATCTTTGTAGGGCATAAAGAATCAAAAGTTAATTTGAGCTCCTCCTCTCCCTCTCTCTCACMTCCCCTTGCTTTTAAGCTTCCTGTGTTTTAGACCTGTATTTTATTAGAAAGTGAGTCTGATTCCTCCTTTCATAAATGTTCATTAAGCTTGGATGCTCAGACCAGAAATTTTTCATTGATGAAACTTGGTGGCTGTCTTCCATTGGTTAAAATTAGATGCTGGATTTCTCCTTTCCTCCCATATCCCTAGATTAACTCCCAAGATTGCCAGTTTAGCAAATTGGCTACCTCTTTCCTGAAAAGTACGACCCTTCTGGCTAGTAAATGTGTGACTGTTATTGATTTCTGTGTATTTATGTGTTCTGATTTATTATTTTTAAGATCATTTGAAAGACTTGAACATAGCTTATGTAAAATAACTTGACACATGAATCATAGATGTACCATAAATAAAATCAGAAACAACAGTTGGCCATATTGGTCCTCTATCTCTACTGAAAGACCATTTTAATATTTCTTGACTTTGTGCCCAAAGTGAGCTCCATAGACTCTGAGTCTTTTCTGTGACTTGTTCATTCTGGATTTTTCTTTCTGAGTATAGCAGTGGATCATTTCAGCTTCAGATGGCCTTTAGTTGTAAAGCTTGCCTCTTCAWTTACGGAAATCTCTCACCTTTTTCTTTTTAGACTTCAAACATAAATTGGAGGGCCCTGAGCCTACSTGTGTGTTAGGCAGCCCTTTGTGCTTCTAAACTATTCTGTGATAGCTTCTGGCAGCTGTCCTAGACATGCAGAGACATTTCCAACTGTTACTCTGCTCTTCTCAGCTCAAAAAGAGCAGTGTAATATAGAGTAAAACAGCTGCAAGCATGCAAAATTGGTATTATTTGTAAGGTAGTGAGAAGTTTAAACCGTATGACATTTTGGGGGATTACCTCACACTGATGCAAAATAACCTGTTAAATATTAATTCACTGAATTGAATAATAACTTCTACACTTTAGATGAAAATCTGATATGTTTTATTTATTTGCTAGTTCAGTTGATGTTTATGATCCTGTATATTTAGCCTTTCTTATTGTAAAGTATTTTGGATGGGGCATTGATTTTTTTAGAAACAGGCAAGTGCTCTTTTTCTACACAGAAGCTGTTTGCTATTATAATTATTATTATTAGGTTTCAAATTATTAGGTTTCAAAGGTAGCATCCATACTCCATATCTCTTGCTTCTGGTTAGGTATATAAAGTGCCCTTTTGCATGGGATACCCAGTCATGCAGTCTTTTGCAACTACTTTCTTAAATCTCTTCATCCCTCTTTTCCCCTCACCCTCGTAAATTTAGAGCTTATATTGTGGAATAATACTTACTGATAATGGCAGGCTTTATTGGTAAATGGTGATCAGTTTGGACTGAGCAACAGAAAAAGGCAAGCACTCATTTGAGTGTACATATACTGTGTGTTTTGCTATTTTTTGCATAATGAAAAAATTACTATTCAGCACTGAATATTTGAGGAAATCGTGCTGTGTCAGATYCTGACTTGTAGGAGTGGTTTCCTAGGAAGACTTGCTCGGTAAGCCAGGACGAGGGTCTTTGCACACTTTACTAGTCTGAACTTTCTTAGGAGACTGCACTTCATTCATCAAGCAGTTGTTTTGCCCTACTGTAAATGCATCGGAGTAAGGAGGTTTCTGTGCTTGCTTTTGTGAGCACTAGCTACAGCTTGATGCTTCCAAGCCTCACCTCCAACCTCTAATGCTTTTCTTGTTTATCACAGGATATTAATTTGAGTGCAAACCTTTACATGGCAGGATCTCCTCCCTTGTAGTGGTCCTGCTGAGCATGAAAGCTAAAGCTAATTTACCTTGTGCCAGTCTTTTTTAGTGCATGTGGGTAAGAAATAACACTGCGCTTTATGAGTTTGTCTTAGCAAAGTGTTCCTACTCGTACACTATCTGTTCCAAGATAATATTATCTGTAATTCTGTTCCTTCCGTAACCTAGCGACAACAGTTCCTTATACCTTTATCTGGACTCGGACGTAATGATTGTGTTATCATTGAAATATAGACACATATATTTTAACACCGTGTGAGGAGACGTTGAAGAGCTGCATTTTAGTGACTTCCTTCATATCCGTCACCCAGAATCCCAGCTTTAGAGGGTCTCTGCCTGCAGAATAATACAGGTTAATTGAGGTTGGCAAGGAACAACTCTTACCAATGGAAAACAATCACATGAACATACCTGAAGTCCAATTTTACTTAAAGCAGCTTACATTTGGTATGGTAACCATGATAAACATGGTTACCTCCATGTTTATAATGTAAACTAATAAAAACTTCAAATATATGAGAATAATGAATCTGTACTTGCCAGTGAACCTTGATAGGCATCGTGCTTTGATCTTTATGCTGTATATTTCAAAAAAACTGTATTCCATTTTTCAGACTTCTTAGTTTTGCAGACCAAGTTATTGGATATTCTTGGGAAAAATAAAATACTTAAATTTAAAATAGAACTGTTAAAATAATCACATATTCAACAGATTTAATGATTCTTGTTGGCATAGATTTTCCCATTGAGTCATATGCTAGCAGGGGGAAAATGAGTGTCACTTCATTTGATAATGCAGGATCAAGTTATAGCCAGAGAAAATATTTTTATCCTTAAGCAAAGCATTTTTTTAATCTCAGTTTTATTGTCTGATAAAGGGAGCTTTTTCTTACGTGCTTGATTGTATTTTCAAAGTAGAACTTCATTCATCCAGCTGCAAATTCTCCTTTTGGAGATGTGCACATATATTTATATTCTTTTTTCTTTGCAAGATGAGGGCTGTAATGTGTCCAAGATTTCACGAGAGGAATTTGAGAATGCCCCAATATTGAAAAGATTAGCTTACTTCCGTTAAACTAGGGGTTATAGTTAGTGTGCTTTCATATTATTTCTTCTTTAATTAATTCAGCTTGCATTTGTAAGGACTCTTTTAAGCTTTAAAAGATCTTCTTGCACTCTTYTTAATTTTTATGGTAACTGCTATGTTAAATACCTTGAGAAACGTTCATGAATATGTTTCTTTTTGTTTCCTTTGCATTCATGTACTTTTTGTGTTAATTAATACTCACTTAACAATGTTTTAAATGTGCAGTAATCTGTTGACTCTTGGGTGCTTTTACTAGTGTTTACTAGTGTTTATGCCTACTTTTAGTGCTTCTTACTCAAACATTTCTTACTCAAACATTTTAAAATAAGGAGTTAGGGTAGTAGAAAAGGAGTTTGGGGCTGTTATTCAGGAAAAAGTGAGTGTTCCCTTTAAATTTTTGCTACTTTCATCTAAAGTCTAAAATACAATTATTTGTAGAAATTTTAATTATGTAAAATAAAGCTGCACAGTCTGGAAGGGTCTCTACTGAGAAAGAGTTGCAGTATGAGCTTGCAACTTCTCAACCTCTTTAAAAAATACTGYTAAACTGTTTTGTCTACTTTATGCTTTTACCCTATTTGTCAATCCAAAGTGGAATTAATTTTAAGTAATTTATAAGTACTCCAGGAGAATAGTTAGAGTACAGGTAAAAAGTTTACAGAAGAGATAGCCTGTCTTGTTTGGAATGAAACTGTCACAACATATGATAGTGTTTCCTATGAATGGACATAAAACCAGGATTATGAACAACTGTATTTCATGCTTGAACAACRTGGATAGTCTGGTTAGTCTTCATGACGAATACTAGCATAAATGCAGGGGCATGCCTTTATTTCACTATTAGAAAACAGAGTTAGACATTTAACAATTTGACCTTTGCCAGTGCTTTTCAAAAACTAATTTTTTTTTTTACAGTGGTCAAATTTTCCCTTTCCTGTCTGACAATTTTTCTTTTCATGAGCATTTGCAGTCTTCTGGCTCTTTTCTTTTTGATTTCTCTCCTTACTRTATATAACAACAGTTAGATTTTACAGAGAAAAATCTTCTCAAAGTTTGAAATTCTTAATGTGATCTTCTGCATTTTATATTTTATATATCTGAAACTTTTATACTGTTATATATTTWAAAAAAAAGCTTGGACATAACTTGCTGAAATCTTTACATTTGGAAATACAACATTTCAAGAGATTAAGTATATTAATGTATGTTACACTCAAAAGTATTTGTCTTCAGTCATTTCATTAGGGAGTGGGAAATTAAAGCAGTCCCTATAAACTGTACTGCTCTACAGACAGGGCTGGTGCTGATGCATTACTAGTCTATGCCACTATTGGCACTGGAAATGTCACACAAGGAATTTTCTGTTTCTACCTAGGCAGAGATAACCAAGATCTCTGTGAAGAGTGTTGAAGTTATACTGAAATTTTGGGCAACCGTTACTAAAATTGCTTGTATTCTATGAAAATAACTACTAGTAGTTGGCACCCAGGAGTGTTGCTGGCAGGATATGTGGGTATGTTTTGTTTGTTTTTCTTCTTCTCTCTAATGTATTTAAAAATGCCTATACCTCATCTCTCCCCAAGTTGTGAGAGACTTCCCATGCTTAAAAAAATGAAAATTTGCATTGGCTACTGTTTTATTGTCTTTGGGAGCTGGCATACCGTAACAAACTGTTGAGCAGTACAATGGCTGTGTGAGCTAAATTGAGTCTCAATGATTGGGCTCAGTTCTGGTAACCCTTGGGTGAAATAGTCCAGTGTAATCTCAATGTTCAGTTTGTTAATACAATGCTGTTCCCARTAGCATCATATTTTCCTTGTAGGACAATCTCAGATCCAGTTATATGCTCCTTTGACTTGATCAAGCTTTATATGAGAACTCTCTTGCTATGGATTTTACTTGTTTGTTTATTTTTCCTTTGGAAAGCTCAATCTCCTCTATCACCCCCCAAAAGTAGCAATGCAGAAATAGAGTGTGAAGAGAGGAAGTAAGGGTTATTTTTAGAGTCTGGTTTCTGTAACAGGGCTGTCTTCCTAGCCCTTTTCCTCAAATACGGAGAGTTCAGGAATAGTTTCAGAGCGCTTGTATTTGAGTTTATTTCAAGGTTTTAAATATTATATAAATTTTATTATCCAGTAAAAAATATTATTTCAAAACTTTGAAGCTTTCTTGCGAAAGAAGTTCCATTGCTAGGTCATCTTATCAGTGCATAGTTATGAAAACAAACTTTTAACAAGCATGACACTATTGTGCAGGAGAGGATAAAAAAGACTGCARTAGAGAATTGAGGCAGGTGGAAAATAAGAGAGCTGATGTAAATAAAAGTATGCACTAGAAGGAAAAAGGGAGTAATTTAACTACTCTTGCCTGGTTTAGCAAGCAAACTACCCTTRAAAGAAGATGGAAGAAATATTTTGGCTGTACTGGGTGAATTATCAAACACAAATAGCTTATATTTTATCTTGATGAAATTTGGCTTAAATCTTGGTTTGGTTTCTGTTCTGTTTTTTTTTTTTGGTTTCTGTAGTGTTGATATCATAATATACGCATAATTAAAAATAAATGCTTAAATATTTTTCAGTTATAGTAAAATTATTGCTCTTGAACACTTTTTTAGTACTGAAGGCGCACATGGTATTTTGTTCAGGGTTTAGAGTTTTTTTATCTCTACTGCAGCTACTTACGTAGTATTTATCTGCAGTAAAATGCATGTTTTAAAATGTGCTTGTAGAGGCATGAGCATCTTAAATGCACATAGTATTACTTGTTTGGTAACCTTATGAAACATTAAGTGCTAAACTTGGATATTTAGTCAGAAATATCTTTGAAGCAGATGGTGTTGATGGGTGAGTAATGAGCTGCAGATGACACTGCTGAGTTGCACTCTGAAATATGGCAGAGACACCATAAGGAGAAGAATGGGCCCTGTTCCCAGCAGGAAGACAGGGAAGTGGGAAATCCTGTGGAGCAGGGTGGGTCTCACCTGGCTAAAGACAGCAGCAGCACCAGACTGGACACACTGCCAACACTGATAGGGACCAAGACCCTGCATGGTGACAGTGCAGAAAAAGCAGACACTCCTATTGATCCCTCCAGAGCCTTTTGGAAAGGAGGCCTAATAGGAATGACCACAGCACAGTGACRTCCTCCTTCCCTGTGGGTATAAAAGACAGAGTCGAGCATGGACGAGTTGAGCAGGGATCAGAAGGAYCCTGGCCAGCCCCTCTGGCTGTGCCGGGAGCTGAGGATCCCTCCCCTGCCCCTGCCCGGGGACGCTGGGCTGAGGGAGCTCCTGGCGAGGCCCTGAGGCCCCTGACCYGTGTTCAGGGTGTAGAGATGCCGTCGTATTTTCAACTCCTTGCGAGGTTGAGAGGTCCCCGTATTCTCAGGGTGAAGTAATGCTGTAGCACTTTTTAACATTTATTTCATTTTTTAATTTAATTCTATTTTTATTTGTTTCTTCTTTTTCTGGGACAAGCAGAAGATACAAGCTCTCAAGTTTACAAGCTCATTTCATTGGTGGCCAGCGATAGGACAAGGGGCAATGGGCATGAGCTGAAACACGGGAAGTTCCATCTTCAGGTGAGGAGGAACTTCTTCACTGTGAGGGTGGCAGAGCCCTGGCACAGGCTGCCCAGGGAGGCTGTGGAGTCTCCTTCTCTGGAGGTCTTCAAAACCCGCCTGGATGCCGYCCTGTGCCCTGTGCTCTGGGTGTCCCTGCTTGAGCGGGAAGGTTGGACTAGATGATCTCTAGAGGTCCCTTCCAACCTTGAATATTCTGTGATTTTGTGAAGCAGGGTACTCTGTTTAGTTACACTAGTTGCTACCTGACAAGGTGMTCCCTAATTACAGTTGTCCCAGGTAATGGTGGATATTGTTATCGCAAAGATCTTGTGCTGGTGAATGAAATCAAYCAACTAAAGCCCAGTGGTTGTTGCCCCCCTGGATTATTTTGCTCTCTCTTTTAATGACCCTGTGACAAGTTTGTGTTTCAGTGTTTACTTATTATGCTCGAACAGTTCATTGGGTTCCTTTGGGATATGATTTCCACATACTTTTTTTTTTCCTTCACAGATTTGAAGAATAGAAGCATGCTCTCCACTGAGACTCACACTAACATTTGTGATACAGAATGTCTCTAAGTGAGAAGAATAGCGTGGTTTTTGCATACGAGTCTTCAGTACATGGTACCAATGTACTCCACAATCTCAATGATCAGAGAAAGCAAGATATTCTTTGTGATGTTACTGTTTTAGTGGAAGATCAGCGATTTCGGGCTCACAAAGCTGTGCTTGCAGCTTGTAGCAATTACTTCCTTTCAAGAATTGTGGGCCAGTTGGATTCTGATCTTATCATCACTTTACCAGAAGAGGTGAGTAGTATTTGTTTCTATATTTTACCTGCAAGTGCTTCTAATTTGTTCAGTTCTTTTTTATAGTAGAAAATACTTAACTGAGATTAATAATTCTTAAGTAAAAGAGTTAAGAACTGTGGGGAGAGAAGGTTCTAAGTGGAAAAGCTGCCATTGATTAAGGTAAGAGCTAGACAGTCAGTATATATCACAGACTGATAAATGAGTGCTGCTTTGGGGAGTGTAAAGAGGAGGAGTTCTATTTATGGAAGTGAATGTTGTTTCTATAATTGTGCACATGGTTGAAAGTATGCAAGTCCCACAAAAAATATATTAATGACTCCTTCAAATTCTGTGGAGCAAACTAGGCTGCCTATATGAAAAGGAAATACTTTCAAAATAATAAATAAGTGGCTTTGCTACTATAACCTTTCAGTTAATCTTTTCAAGATTTATTTCAATGAATGTATGTTCCAAAATGCGTGTGTTTGAGAAACATAGCCATACTGATATTCCTCAATCACAAGATTACTGAAACTTATACTGTTGTGTTTTACCAGTTTGCCATTGTTTTAACACATTGATTTCGAGTTTGTCTATGGAGTTACCCTACTTTTGAAACGGTGAAAATGTAGTTCAGGTATGTTCTAGGTTTATTTTTCCCCCCTTAATGCTAAGTCTTAGTTCATACTAAATTTAGAGCCGTTTCATGGGAATGAGCTAGAACGTGTCATCTCATAGGAAAGAAAATGTTGTTTGATGTCTGAAGCACTCGAGACATTTAAGGATTCCAAGCAGTATTTAAGTGTGAACAGTCACGTTATAAGAGGCATATATCCCTATAGGAGTTATAAGAAATGATAGTGAGTGGACTCTTTGTGCCTCAGAAATTTTGGATATCGTATTGCCTAAACATTTAGTGATGTGTTTCTAATGGTTGGGTGTGTGGGTGGGTGCACATGACAGTCTTTGACCTAAAAGGTGTTTTTTTTCTCCTCCTTAAGCTATGAGAGTTGCATAGTTTGCAACCTGAGTGTAATTTGATGCTTTCTATATTTGTATTAAGCTACCAGATAAGAGTTTAGACTCCCTCCATCTTTTACAGATGACCTACTAACAACTTCTTACTGATATACCATCCTCAGCCTTTTTGATTTCTGTGGTTTTCTGGTCAGAGGAACCAAGAGCGAAGTTGTTCAGCACTGCACTAGTACATGAAAAGTAAAGAACCTCTTAAGTGATCTGATTGTCTCCTGAAGTGGCAGTATTGTATAGAACAGGTTACTCTAGATTCGATTTTGTAACACAGAGGTAAGCAACAGAGGCTTCCCAGGAGGAAATTGTTGTTTTCCACCCCAAAGCAGGCAACATGTAAATTGTTCAGACTTCAGCTAGTGTCTTGTAAACCAGAGGAAAGGTAAGTATCGTACACAAGTTCCTAGTGATGTTAGGAGATCATGTTAATCTAATCATTGTTGATCAACGAATTTGTGTCAAGGGGGTCTGTGAGAGCATAACACCATTGTGTCACTTCTGTTCAGCTTCCTTACTGTTCTGTGTAGTATCCTCTCCCCCACCATGGTGAAGAGGGAACTTTTGTTTTGGAATAACTGAGATAAAATTGGAAGAATAAGAAATGCAGACTGAAGTTGGAAGCAAGGGGAGAAAATACAAAGCATCGGGGATGATAAAGCGGAGTGAGCAGGGACCAGATTTTGGAAAGAAAAGTGCTGTCATAAAATACATTATGTCCTGTTAAGTTTACACTTAGCACTTAGTAACAATGTCACTTAGTGTTACTGATCTAAGAAGTGAATCTGCTGAAGCAACAATTAAAAATACTAACAGTAAATGTCATGTTCTAATCATATGATCTATTGCTTAGTAAAAACACTTTAAGATTCAGTAGCTTGAGTTTCTCTTCTGGGAAATGTGAAATATTTTGAAATAAGTTGGTTTATGAAGCATATTTAAGGGAGACAAACATCAATCACATGGTTTGACAACTTGTTAAACTTTTTAATCATGTGAAGTATTTAAAGTATTTAAAATGAGAGATGTCAGCCTTGTGAGTGTGAAATGGCAACGTATTCCTGGAATTAAAGTAGTTCATGTACATTATATTGTCAAAATGAAACCCTGACAACTTGATCTCAGTTCTCTTGTTTATTTGTTCTTATTCTAAGAATTTTAGCCCACGTACAAATTAAATAATAGGTTTCTATACAAATTGTTCCTCTGGGTCCGTCAGACCAGAAGTCTATCTAGCTTTGTATCTTGTTTGAGTTGAGCCAGGTAGAGCTGCACAGGAGAAGGTGTAAGGAGTGTAGGGTGACCTTTCCTTATGATCCTTCCAGTTTTTAGTAATAAGAGGTTCTGGAAATACTTTATGTGGAAAGTGTGCAGGTTTTTGAAATATTGTTGTATTTTGTTGAGTTTCATGTGTAAGCATCATCTGTCTATAAATTTACTAAATCTCTTTGACTAGGGTACTAAGCCTGAAGACTTCATGGCAGCATAGCGGCCTTACATAAGCATTGCATTTTGTGCTTGACTTTGTATTATATTGTGAACTCTATAGGATTAACTATGAGTTAATGTGTTCGTGTAATCCTTGTGCTATCTCAAGTGTTGAGTATCTCACATAGTGTTTTAGAGAACTCTTCACATAAGTTACAAGTGTGTAAAATCTTTTGCTAAATTGCTTCCGTGGGAGCTGTCTACAACCACCTTTCATGTATTATGTGCATTACATTACAGGCAAGGCTTTCGACACAGTCTCCCATAACATCCTTATGGGGAAGGTCAGGAAGCGTGGGTTAGATGAGTGGCCAGTGCGGTGGATCGAGGGCTGGCTGGATGGCAGAGCTCAGAGGGTGGTSATAAATGGGGCCGAGTCCAGTTGGAGGYCTGTGGCCAGTGGTGTCCCCCAGGGGTCAGTRCTGGGCCCRGTGCTGTTCAATTTGTTCATCARTGACCTGGACGAGGGCACGGAGTGCACCCTGAGCAAGTTTGCAGATGACACCAAGCTGGGTGGAGTGGCCGACACTCTGGAGGGCTGTGCTGCCATCCAGAGGGACCTGGACAGGCTGGAGAGTTGGGCAGAAAGGAACCTCATGAGGTTCAATAAGGACAAGTGCAGGGTCCTGCACCTGGGGAGGAATAAMCCCAGGCATCAGTACAGACTAGGGGTCGACCTGCTGGAGAGCAGCTCCATGGAGAGGGACCTGGGAGTCCTGGTTGACACCAAGTTAACCATGAGTSAGCAGTGTGCCCTCGTGGCCAAGAAGGCCAATGGGATCCYGGCCTGCATCAGGAGGAGTGTTGCCAGCAGGTCAAGGGAGGTGATTCTGCCCCTCTGCTCAGCTCTGGTGGGGCCGCACCTGGAGTACTGTGTWCAGTTCTGGGCTCCCCAGTATAAGAGGGATGTGGAGCTTCTCGAGAAGGTCCAGCAGGGGGTAACCAAGATGATTAAGGGACTGGAGCATCTCTCATATGAGGAAAGACTGAGCAAGCTTGGACTGTTAAGCCTGGAGGAGAGAAGACTGAGAGAGGATCTTATCAATATGTACAAATACCAGAGAGGAGAATGTAAAGAGGATGGTAACAGACTCCTCTTGGTAGTGGCCAGTGACAGAATGAGGGGTAGTGTGTATAAGCTGAAACACAGGCAGTTCCATCTGTTAGTGAGGAGGAACTTTTTTCTTGTGAGGGTGACAGAGCCCTGGCACAGGCTGCCCAGGGAGGCTGTGGAGTCTCCCTCTCTGGAGATCTTCCAAACCCGCCTGGATGCCGCCCTGTGTCCCTTGCTCCGGGTGTCCCTGCAGGAGCAGGGGTCCTCTAGAGGCACCTCTAGATGGTCTCTAGAGGCACCTTCCAACTTCAACTTTCTGCGTCTGTCATTCCTCAGTTTCAAGGGAAAGGTGAGAGATCTAATTAATAAATGAAATGTTAGTATATAGTTAACTTTGTTCCCTTCTTTTATCAAAATAAAACTCAGTGCTTTATGCTGAATAAAGCATTGTGTTAATATATTAACTGTACTAAATTATTCTGCCAACAATGTGAGCTTGAGTTTATGGTTAGTCATAGAGATYATATTGCTCTGCCTTTCCTAAAGGGTAAAGGAAGTGTAACCTAATTTGTAACATAAGGTGGTATGTGTACAGACTTCCAAGTGATTTCCTCACTTTTTTTTTTCTTTTTTCTGTCTTTGGAAGATTTTGTTTAGTTTGTAACAAAACAGAATTTTTATTTGTGAGCTTTGGACTTCCTTTTTTCTGCAGTAGAGATGGAGATGATAATGATTAAGTTGCTCAAAATAAATCTACCTGCTCCTAGTAGTCTTTAAGCTCAGAGTCTAACTGCTTTTGTTGTAGAGTTTTTGAATACATTTTTAATCCATGGGAGCAAGAAAGCAGTGAATGGCACTAATAACAAATTATCACATAATGAAATTTTATTTTTCAAACTTTTTATTATCACTGTTGTATGAAACTAAGCAAATATCAAAAATAGCTCTTTAAAGGAAGGGTTAATTATCATTAAGTTCTGTGATCCTATTTGAGAATAATTCATATTGGACTCCAGATTCTGTTTTTCAGTGGACAACAGTCTTTTTTGTTATTGGTGTTATGCTGGCAGAACTGTTTTAAAGTCTGATCATAGTGAAGCTAACAATTGTCATAACGTATACAGGATAGAACTGCATCAACACATCTGCCTCAAGACAAATAGGGGTAGAAGTCTTCCATGCAGTAAACTTGCTGCTTTTGTCATGTTCTGTGTCTTGCACAGTTTGCTTACAGGTAAACAGTCTGTGTTTCCCTGACTCCTGTTCTTGTATTGAATGATCAGGCTGTAACTGTAAACTTGGCAGTGAAGCTGCCTGGTGCACTAGAAGTGTATTGAGACTTGCTGTTTTTCATCCTCCGTATACTTACRGCAGAAGACAAAGGTTGGTTTGGTCAAGGTTTAACCAAGCAGGAAGCTGGCCATACTAATGCTTTTTTTTGTTTGTTTGTTTGTTTTCTCCTTTTTTTAAATAGGTAACACTTAAAGGATTTAGTCCTTTGCTTCAGTTTGCATACACAGCTAAACTTATTTTAAATAAAGACAATGTGTCTGAAGTTTGCAAGTGTGCTGAATTTCTGGGAATACGTGACATTGAAGAATCTTGCTTTCAGTTTCTCAAATTCAAATTCTTGGATTGTAAAACAGATCACCAGGAATGTCCCAGGAAGAAATGTTGTACACAGCGTTATCAGAAAAGAAGCCCTGAAATTGGCAATGTGGATGATGCAGATATAGAAATAGAGGATGAAACAGAGGAGCTCCTAGAAAAAGAATGTATTCAAACTCCTCAGACAAAGCTCTTTAAAGATGAAGAAAATGCTAAAATGTCTCCTGCTTTCCAAGATAATACTAATCAAACATGTGATCCTGCACATTTAGAAAGGGGGAATGTTTCAAGCTCATCTTCCCTGTGCCCCAAGTATAGGAAGTTCCAAAAGGCTTTCGGAAATGACAAAGTTCATATTTCAGAACCCAGTCCCAGTGTTAAAGATATTCAAGTGCCACCAATTGCAGCTTTTCTTGAGAAGGAGTTACCTGATAATGATAGCACACAAAAAGCTCAGGAGTGTGCACCTATGCAGCTGGTCTCAAAATGTGAAGAGGCTCAGGTAAAAATGGAAGAAGGGGAGGAAGAGAATAAGAAAAAAGAAGAAACAAAGAGAGATTCCCTGACTCAGAGCATTTTGTGTCCTGTGGAGAAAGTGGAAGTTGCTGCTTTTGCCCCAAACTCTGCTGCACCTCATGGACCCAATTCTGTGTCGTCTTTACTTACATGTGAGCAATATGGTGACTTGAACTTCACTGATGTGCAAAGCAACACAGCCATAGCAGAGAAAAGCGTCGCAGGTCCTGGAGTGAGGAGCGACAAGATTGAAAGTCAAGATGCTGCCCCTTTGAAGATGGATTCGTGCCCTAGGGAAGCCATTAACGTTGCATCAGCTGGTGATCGAAGCAGTGTGGAGAGAGAAGTGGCAGAACACCTAGCAAAAGGCTTCTGGAGTGACATTTACAGTACAGAAACTTGCCAAGTACATTTACCACCTGCGGTAGCAAAAGAGTGCTTGGAACCGGTATATTCAGGGAAGAAGTCGGAGTGTCCGTGGCTGGGTATCAGGATCAGCGAGAGCCCTGAGCCTTGCCCCCCGAGAACTTTTACAACACTGAGTTCTGTCAACTGCCCCTTTATAAGCAACCTGAGTGCCGAAGGATGCTCCACCAACTCTGAAATAAGCAGCGGAGATTATGTGCAGGGACAGCAGCAGGATCAGTGTCCCTACAACTACGTGATAAGTTTGGGAGAGGATTCGGAGACTGACACTGAGGGAGACAGCGAATCCTGTTCAGCAAGAGAACAGGACTGTGAGGTAGGGATATGTATGCATTTATGTCCTTTGCTTTTGGGTCTCGGGGCGCTCTTCAGAAGCCTAATTCTGAGTCTTTTGTCATTTGTCATTGCTTATTTAAAGTCTCATTTACCATTCAATCTTTTTGCCTAACGATTCTAAGGCTTATGTGGAATATCAAATAGGCAATTCCCAGGAGCTGCTTACTTGTCAGAGAGGAAGTGGTACCTGTTTGAGCATTAGACCTTTCAGATGTCTGTGATTTTTCCGGAACAACTTTATCAAAAAGGTTGCAAGTAAAAGAAGATTTGGGGAGGGGGAGTTGTTTGTTTTTGAAGGGAGGGGAGGATCGTTTCAGTCAAACTTTGGGAGAGGTCTGAACTTCTTGGAAACTTTTTGTGCATTGTTCGAATGTTTTTGTTCTGACTTAAAAGTTTTAGAGAAAACTAATGCCTTATTTCCTGCAATATGTGTTTTCTGTTTTAGAGGTTAGATTCATTAACTGTGTATTTAAGACTGGTTTAATGGTATTGCCTTCTCTTTAATGTAGTTTGTAGTTGTTTGTCCATCTGCAGAAGTTTTTGGCACTTATTTCTTTCATGGCATTGCTTTGATAGTATTTCGGACAGATGCCATAAGTAATCTAATACCATAAGTTTTACTATATGCAGAAAATAGAATAATTTCTGTCACAGTTCCTAGAACAACAATATGACTCTGTGTATGATGAATCATTTAATGTTGCAGAAAATTTGTTTTTTAAAGCTTCTCTTTTCAAGATCTAGAGACCTTACTGAGTCTTAGATGTATAACCAGTGTAGAAAGATGGCAGGCAAGGCTCAGGCCCAGGACTAGTTAGGTAGATTTCCCATCTTTATACTGCCAAGACGTAAGTCACATCATTGCAGAGGGCAATACTCTACACACTCTTGCCTATTTATGTTAGCAGTGAGAGCTCTTCAAATGCAGAAGGACACCYAAATTCAGGACTGTGTCTGTAGCAAGGTGATGTATTCCTTCTGCTTAGTATACTCCAATGTAAGATTCTGTTGGGCACTTAATAAAACTCAGTGGTTATTTTTGTAAAGGTAAAGATGGCTTTCAGTATTAAAGGGTTTTTGTGTATATTTCTGAAGCTACTGCTTCTGTAGCTCAGGGTTCTGTAGCAAGAACTTCTTTCTACTCCAAATATTAAAAAGTGTAAGATAAATAYGACCTTGAGCTGACTTCTGCATCTTGAAGCTCTAGTGTGCAGCTTATCTCAGTTATTTATCCAGTGCCTCAGCAGTTCACCTACCTGAAGCTCCTGGATTTTATCTACCAAAATTGATGGCTATATTAGATTGCTCTTGTCTCTGACCAAAAAAAAAAATAAATAAATAAAAAAAAAAGCAAGTACTACTATATGCTTAAAGAATGCTTAAAACTAAAATTAAATTGAGTTGTTAGTGTTTATGCGTTTCAGTTTCACCTTTGTTTCAGAACTGTATCTTATATTCTAGGTAAAACTGCCGTTTAACACCCAAAGGATCATTTCACTTTCCAGAAATGATTTCCAGTCATTTCTGAAAATGCATAAATTAACTCCTGAACAATTGGACTGTATCCATGATATCCGAAGACGAAGTAAAAATAGAATTGCAGCACAGCGGTGTCGTAAGAGAAAACTTGACTGCATACAAAATCTGGAATCTGAAATTGAAAAGTTGGTATGTATAAATGCACATTATTATTGAATTAGTCTCTCTTAAATATCTCGACTGGACATTTGCTAGTGTTCTGAAAGCGGCTTTTCTACAATCCAGTTGTATGACCTTTACCACTCTTTTTCGCATGACTCCTTGATAACTGCTGTAGATTTTCTGTGCACCACTCCTGAGGAGCACACATTTTTCCCTGTGTAGCTTTGTTTCTGCTTTAGTAAAAATGCATCGCAGTCAGTCAGCTTTTTGGGTGAATGCTCTTTCTGAAGCCTAACAGCATTGACCTTAATTACAYAGAACAAACTGAGCTATCATCCCGTTCTGTTCAGTTTTCAACCTTTTTCCTTCTTCTGCTTTTTTCTATTTTTGTTGGTGGTGTTCAGCTTGTCCTACTGCTCATGATAGAGTTAAATGCAAGAAAAGGTTTTCATTTATTTTGGTAGAGCTGAAAAATACTGCTAGCTGTCTAAGCATTTGTTCTTGTAATACACCAATGTGGCCTGGTAGACTGTTTCCCAGCTCTTGAAAATTGAAAACCCTTTTCGTTAAGAGAGAAAAAGAAAWTTTTTTTTCAGAAAACATTTTTCATTAAGACTCTTGCAGAAAGGAGGAAGATGCAGCAGAACTCAGGAAGCTGCATAATATTTTAGCAGTGGCATCAAGATTGTAGCTAAGGAATTAATGAATCTGAATTTCCCCAAAATCACACACATGTGTATGTATAACCATGTGTATTTATAATATATCTACACATGTGTATATGTACRTAAAAATAAATATTTAAGTCTGTGTATATATTGTTAAAAGGTAATGGAAAGTTAAATGTATAAATTCAGAATAAGRATGAATAATCTGAAGATCTTGTAGCAAGAAAACTGTTGTAAATTTTCATCCTCAATCTTTGTTTGATCTGCTCATACTTCATATTTATGGTTCAATTAGGGTGAGTTAGGGTTACTGTTCTTGTAATTCTTTTTTTTTTTTTTTTTTCTTTGGTGGTGATGTTGGAGGTTTAGACTTTGTGCTTTATCTCGATGAGTTTGGTTTGTGTTTCAGCTAGGTATATACGCAGTTATGTAAGCACTTCTGACATTGGAGTGAAAAGGAAAGTAAAATGGGAGCAAAGTTCTAGGAGCTGGAACTCTGTTGTCTTCCAGAAGTGCTTCATCATCTTCCATGACACACATTGCACTTCTGAAACAACTTAGGTAAGGCAGGACTAAGGTGCCATGCAAGCCTGGCAAGGCAGCAGAGAAGCCCACTCAGCGTGGTGAATGAAGATGGTGCTCTAGGGGCAAGGGGAAGCAGGAGATCATGTCAGTAGTCATATTAGTGTGACTGAAGAGAGATTGTGTTTCCAACAGTTCCAAACTTTGAGTGTTTTGGTCATCTTAGTGCTGTTTCTGCTTGTTATGTAACACCGACATTGTGCAACAGTTGAAAAGCTATTTTTTTTTAAAGATATGATTCATCAGCAAGATTCAACATGCCGTTGACTGAACAGAACAAGTGACTCTGGTAGTCATAGTGTAACATGATTTCTTCACTGGACCAGCACTAGAAGGGAATGAGTGTCTGCTGTTGCAGATATCGCAATACAAGTTCTAGAAAACAAGCTGAAAATTGTGAGGACAGAGTCRCATTGTAGGCACAGACATTATCCAATCCCTTGTTTTCTCCAGCTGTGCAGAGAAGGTTTCTTTGGCATTTAGACCTCGTTTGGAGCTATTAGGCATGTCTAAATAGCAGTTGCCATTTAGGACCATCAAGCTTGTTAAGTTGTGAGCAAATACGCAATCTCTGAGCTCTGTCTAGATGTAATTGGAGATTTAGGGGACATCTATGAAAGGCTATGGTACATCCAGGTTACTTCAGGTAGAACTGCTTCTGCCTTGTTCTTGTTACCCTGGGTCAGTGCTGTGTGAACTGTTAGATTCTTTGATCTTCTCAAGATATTCTCTGTATTAGGCTTTTCTAGTTTGTACAGAATTAGTAGTTTGTACAAAATACATGTTTTCTTGTATTAATTTCTATTCCTGGTGGCTTAAAAGGCTTTTGTTTTCTCAGATATCAAAAATGCAGTGTTTGTGCTGTGTCTCTTGGGCACATCCTGCACCTGGGACAGACTAACCACCTGCATGAGGGCAGGCWGGGGTGATTGGCAGGGCTCCCTGAAAAGGACCTTGAGGGTCCGGGCAGCTGGCAAGCTGCCCTGCAGCGTGTCCAGCAGTGTGTCCTGGCAGGAGAAAAGGTCACCTGGACTTCTGTATTAACAGAAGCACGGCCAGTGTTTGGAGGGCAGTGGTCATTTCCATTATACTAAGCACTCATTAGAAAACATCTATAATATTGTGTCGAGTTTTGGGCACATATAGGAAATTCATTGATTAAACTACAGCAGGGGCAAGAGGAGGCCACCAGGACACTGGAAAACCTGTCCYATGAGAAGAGGCAGAGGGAGCACAGGCTTGTTCACCCTGCACAAGAGACCTCAGGGGCAGGACCTAACAGCTGCCTGCCTGTGTTTGTGGGATGGTCCTCAAGGTCTTCACAGTGAGAAGGGAGATGCTGTTACCAGCTGCCGTGGGAGGCTTTGGCTGCACGTAAGGAGCAGAGGGGTTTGTTCACGCTCCAGTCTTGGTTTTCAAGGCATAACTGGACAAAGCCCCGAGCAATTAATATTCAGTAATGTTGCTTTGTTTTAGCAATATGATATTAACTTCTTTAATAATGAAGTATGTTGTCTGTCAACTATTTCTGACAGGAAGAGGAGTTACATTGCAAAATATTTCTGAATGTAGAAGTTTCAGTATTGAGCAATAGTCTGTGTCATTTCATAAGTCCATGCGTATCCAAAATGTACATAAAGTGTTTTCAGATTAGAACATCTGGCAACAGCTGCTCCAAAAAATGCTGACAAGTGGTAATTTGTTAGTAAAGCAACTTTTCAAATCATTTTAGGCAAAAAAGGATAGGTAGCCACTGCTTCTCTTGCAAAATGCCATGTAAAGTTAGTCAGTTCTCTCAAAAAGAAATGGTAAAGATTGCAGTGTGAGGCTTCTCCCACAAGAGGGAATGCAAGAAGAACTAAAAATAAATTGTAAGAGTTGATGTAGAAGGAATGATAACAAATAACCTTAATGATTATGACTTCTCAAATTGGCCAAAGCTTCATCTGAAAACAGAAATTTGTGTGTCTGAAACTACTTCAATCCTTTTAAAATTATCATTATACTATTATAATAATTATTTTATATACAATATGTATTATAGATAATATATAATTATAAATAATTATTATGTTATGTTATATTAATTTTATAAATTATATTTAATAAAATATAGAATTGTGTTTAACTTTCTTCTAGTGACTTAATTGTGGTCTTGCTTCTTTGCTGCTTCCTGCCCTTCTTTACCTTTTCCTCATTCTTCTTCTGTTCCAGATGTCACTTCTGTCTTTAGGCCAGCTCTCAGTTTTCCGTGGCATGACTTACTAGAAGTCTTCAAATATATCAAGACTTTGTACAATATGAAGTAAAATGATCTAAGCTGGCTTTTAATTCATTTTTTTTTCCATTTGATATTCATTAGTGAATTGCCATGCCTTTGGCTTTGCCTTGTGTTTGGAAAACCCTTCTGTAATGTGTAGCCAGGCTGTATAAAGCAATGTGGAACTTCTAGAGAGGGTCTAGTGTGGAGCAACAAAGATGATTAAGGTACTGGAGCATCTATCATGTCAAGGGAAGACTAAGTGAYCTGGGCCTGTTTAGCATGAAGAAGAGAAGTCTGAGAGGAGACCTGATCAGTATGTCCAAGTACCTGAGGGARGAATGTAGGGAGGAAGGGGCCAAACTCTTCTTGGTAGTGGCCAGTGACAGGACAAGGGGTAATGGGTACAAGTTGAAACACAGGCAGTTCCATCTSCAKGTGAGGAAGAACTTCTTTCCTGTKAGGGTGMCAGAGCMCTGGMACAGGCTGCCCAGGGAGGCTGTGGAGCCTCCTTCTCCGGAGGTCTTCCAAACCCGCCTGGATGCCGCCCTGTGCCCCATGGTCTGAGCATCCMTGCAGGAGCAGGGAGTTGGACTAGATGATCTCCAGAGGTCCCTTCCAACCTCAGCCCTTCTATGATTCTGTGGAAGCAAGGTCAATATTGTTTGATGTCTGAATGGTATCCAGAACTCATAAGCAATGAAAGCTCAAACCATTTGGCCTGTAATTTCTCAGAATACAGAACAACAATATTTCACAGAACAGTGGCTTATCTATGTGATGATTACTCTGTTCTTGTCTATTTGGTTCATTGATTTGTCACTCCTCTGTCGATTGTCTTAAACTCTGTAACTTCTAGTGTTCTAGTTAGTGTTTTAGAACAACTGAAAGCTAGTGTGTTCCTAAAGAAGATAACTTGTCTCAAATTTTAACAAGTTTTATTTCTTTAAATTTCTTATGTTCTGTGTTTTACTTGAGAAATTAATCTTAGCTCCATTATTTATTCCACAACAGACTTAGTGCTTCTTGACAATTGAATTTATTTTCATTTAAAAGAATAATATCAATAATGAGAATGTGAAGTTTGGTCTTGAGTGTTTAGTTTTTAAAATGTAAGTCTCTGTTTACCAGTTTTGTTGAATCAATGTAACTATTTCAAATGTGTAGAATTTCAAACCCTGCAGAATTTTTACTTGAAGAATATTTAGAATAATAATAATATTTTCAGTATGTAGAGCTAAGTTTCACTTTATTTAATAACTGAAAACTGTTCTTTGGGCTGTCAGCATCATTTTYGGAAGAGTTATGTGTCTGAAATGTCACCTTGAGCTGATGGTACTTTTGAGTGTAGGAGTGTCCTTTTTTCACGGGCATGTTATTGTGTTGCTGTTTATTACTTAAATGTTCCTGCTGCAACACTGGAGAACAAGCTACAGTCTTGCTCTAAGAAGAGCACAAGCCTAGATTTGTGTAGTAGCACGTAGACTAAAAAGCTRTTTTTCTCTCTGCAGCAAAATGAGAAGGAGAACTTGCTGAAGGAGAGAAACCACATTTTGTCAACTCTGGGTGAGACAAAGCAGAATCTGACTGGACTTTGCCAGCAAGTGTGTAAGGAAGCAGCCTTGAGTCATGAGCAAATACAGATACTTGCAAAATATTCTTGCTCAGATTGTCCACTCTCCTTCTTATTCCCCGAGAGAGAACGAACAGCTCCATCTGATAGTGAACTTGTGATACCACCGTGTATGGAATTGGAAGGTCTTTCAGGTGTTACATCTACCACCGAGCAGAATTCTTGTTACCAGTGTGTGAAAGGTGTGTGTGATCCAACTTATAGTCAAGTACAAGAACTGCATCCAGTTTCTGTAACAACGCTGGAGAAGACCTCACTTGTGGAACAGTGTGGGCAGAGCAGTGGTATCACAGACTTCTGCCAGCAAATGACTGACAAATGCACTACAGATGAGTAAAACTGTTGTCTTTCTATTGCTAGGCTCTGAGCATTGCAACTTAGAGTGAGGATTGCAAAGTAACTTGCTAAGTGATAGAAAAGATGAAACATTATCTTTTGAAACAACATTAACAAGTACATGGTCATTATGTYACTTGGAAAGCTTTTGAGTTTGCTCTCTGTAGTTCTAGAAGATAATTTGTATGTATCAGTTCAGGAGCATTTCTGTCTGGRAATGCCAAGGAGAGTTCAGGTAAGTCAATTGAAAGTATAAATTGCATCACACAGGTGTTTTTGTGAGGAAGCTTTCATTCAGGTGCAAAGTAGACCTCACTGTTTTTTTTTTTTGTCACAATACCTAAACGCCACTCTACATCTCTTAAAAAATTCAATAGATGATTATGCACACTAGCTTCTACATGTGGAATCCTTACCTCTTCAGCCTCTCCTCCCCACAGCAGGCAAACCCAAAGAATC
Source organism: Nothoprocta perdicaria (assembly GCF_003342845.1). NCBI lineage: Eukaryota > Metazoa > Chordata > Aves > Tinamiformes > Tinamidae > Nothoprocta > Nothoprocta perdicaria. The sequence continues at coordinate 543,608 of NW_020454428.1, read as the reverse complement.
GTATACAGCTCTGAAAATGTTTTTGCTGTCAGTGGGACATTATGAGAAGACTCTGGCAAATGAGCTCTGGAACACTTTGTTACTTTGCTGCTGTTCCCACGCCTGTAACAACACCCATGTTACAGAACATGTACAGTTTGCCTTAGCTGCCCAGTTAAGCTGTCTGGAATGACTGAAGTACAGAAGCTTCTCATTCATAATTTTGAAGGAGGAGTAACAAGAACAGACTGAGAGAGGTAAAAGTTTGAAACTCAGGCAACTTTTCTCTTAGTTTGCATAGGATCATCTGGCATCTAAATTCCGTGTGCTTGTTAAAATGCTGTTCATTGCTGTAAAGTCACTTACAATCATAGCACCTTCTTGCTCACTATTGTTTGTGATGAGCTGGAGTCGAAGTATTGTGAAAGGCTAAAGGCAGATTTCTTCCCCCCTCCCCCCCCCCCCTTTTTTTTTTCTCCCTTCTTCTCCTCAAGGTATTTCATGCACCAAATTCTTATTGACTTTAGTGCTCGGCTGGGTTTGATGTAACTTACAAAAATTGTATTTGTTCTCTGATCACTGGGACCATCTATTTCAGAACTTTAATCTTCAGGCTGCTTTTATGGATAAACCTGTAGTATATTTCAAATGGCTTGTGCTGTAAGTATAAACATATAAAAAAGTATGAGAAGGTATGAGCTGGAGGGATTTCCTGCTTTTACCTTGTGAGGAAGAAATTCAGCCACTAAAATAAGAGCAATGGAAAATAATCCCTGTTGATAGACTTTTACATTACAGTAGATGGATGTTGGATACTGATGATGCTTTGTTACTTAGATGTTAGCCTTGCATCAGAATTAAGTATTGAACCTCACAACAGAAAACTTCTTTCATTTTGCTGGTTTACAAAACATGAAGAATTTTGTACAAGCCAGTGGAATTCTTCATTTCCTACCTCAGAATGTACATTAGCTTTTTGTGTCTTTGTGTGCATGTACAGTAGGCAGCAACTAGAGCAAAGGACAATTGTAAATATCGTTTTGCAGTTTTGTCTTGAAACGAGACAAAAATTGCTAAAGAAACTTTTCAGCATTTTTTTTCTCTTTTCCACTTTATAAGTAACATAGCATTAAAAATATATTTAAGAACATTAGCCCATTTATAAAAAATAAATAAATTGACAGATTTTGGCAATGCTTCTCGTAACCAGCATGTAATAAGTGACTACACTACCTCACCCATGGGATTGAAAGTTAATTCAAATCTCCAGTGATATCCTTGGATTTTCATCATATATCATTACTTTTTAGGGGGGAAAAATTATATTAATGGAGCATAACTTGTATAAATCACAGTGCTTACAGTAATTGAAGTTTAGAAGTAAATGCTATATTGCAGACTTAATGAGTTCTGTTTTGGATGTGTTTTCAGATAATTGAAACTCATTTAAATAACTAGCATTTATATGTGTTGATAAGGTGTTACTCATGAACTTCTTTGTGTCTGTCCTCCAGCATTTGTATATCCCCAGTTAATTTAATCCTTTCTCCCTCTCGTGCTGCTGTACTGTATTTTGCTTCTAAGTCTTTAATATTATTTAAAACCAAGCCAACAAGAAGCAGTATAAAATATAAATATATATATATCTCCCTAATCTCCCTACTTGGGAGATCCATATCGCTTGTAAAGTTAGTGATATTCTGAAATGACAGGGATAATGGCAGTAAATCATTGTCCTATCATACACCTACTCTGAAATGGAACTCCTTGGGTTAAATGCTCTTGGTCTAAAGGGGTGAAGCATTTATTTAGACGTCTTAAACATACCCAGTGGCTGAAATATGCCGACTTGCTTGCGTCTTGATGATGGAGGACAGGATCAGTGGTTTAGACCAACATCAGAAGCTAAAATACTTACCAAAAGTGCTGTGCTCCACTGCTCTAGTGTGATAGTCACCCAGTGTCTGAATTCCATCCAGCAAACCTTGCAAACTGGGGCTTCCAGTGCAGAATTAATGGCCCTYGTTGGGTGCTGGGAGTATGGTGAAATTCATATTGTGTATTTAAACGTATGATGAACTTGATGAAGTTTGATGGTAGATGTTTGCCTAACCAGCTGCATCTAAATAATTTTTAATATTTATTTAATACAGTAGGCCTACAAGTTGCATGTTGACTTCTATAGGTGCAAACCTGCAAAAGTTAAGAATGAATGACAATTTTATGATACAGAATTCTCAGGTAAATGTTTTGGATTTTTTTTTTTTTGGTAAAGAAATACTCGATTTTGAAATTGTAAAATACTTTGTTAAAGCATGTTTTAAAATACTTTGAACAGAATATCTTAAAGCCATAAGAGTATGATGGCATACAGATTGTAAAATAAACAAATAATTACAACAGTTGATTTTGTATCTTTCATAATCCAGTATTTTTTAAATCTACAATAAAAACCACTATCCTTTCTATAAAGGCTTTTCTTTTTTTGTACAAATCTTTTTGCGATGGATATATTTACTGGTGCATCACTTATACAGTACTGCTAAAGCAGATTTCTGAAATTAATAGCAAAATGGCTTAGAATAGCTCACACATTTAGCAAAGATTACTGAATTGTAATAAAAGTCCCATAAGTGTATCTAATATATGCTGTGTGCTGCTCTGTCTGAGTGGATTTTCTTTTCTGGTGAACTTTGAACTGATTTGGAGGGATGGAGAAGTGAGTGAGATATTGTTGTGCTTTTTGAAATTATTATTTTGACAGAAAATTTTGCAGTTGTTATGTATACTCCATGTAGTATAGATCAATGTACTAGGCTAAGCTTTATCATGAGGGAAGGTTCAATGATAAATTGGCTTACTAAACTCCTGAAGATAGCACAGAATTGTAGAGTGGTTGGCGTTGGAAGGGACCTCTAGGGATCATCTAGTCCAACCGCCCTGCTCCAGCAGGGACACCTAAAATTTTTGTAATTACAATCATGCTGATCTGCAGAAGGATTAGCCTTGGAGAAACTACATTTAACCTCATCTCCCTGTGGCTAATACAGAGCCTAGCCTTTGGTGCAATTATTTACCTTGTTTGGAGGCTTTTTATATTAGAAGTTACTTAAAAACTTGTAACCTGTGCATTTGCCTTCTATATCTGAAGTTAATGAAGGGTCTGCTGTGGAATGAAGTAAAAATGAAAATAATCTTTAGAGGGGAAAAAATGTTGCCCCTCATCCCCATCACCTCTCCCCCCTGCACTAATTGTGCAGATTGGGACTGAGACTGCACAATTAGTTCTGTTCCTGGATTTTATTTTTTTTAAGGAAGTGAGAAATGAGAAAATGCTGGTGACTGGCACTCATATATGGGTATGTGTTTTTTATCTAAAAATGGCAGAGTTGGGTGAAGACAGAAAYGTTTCAAGTGAAGTAGCAAAGCTTCTTCCTTCTAAAGCTTGAAATAAAAGGCAAAATTGCACTTACTTTGACTGAAACTATTTTTAGAACAAACTTCTTCAAATTGCTGCTCTTCTGGCAGAAGTTTTGCGGTAAAGAGTTGACTTGTGCAAGGCAAAACGTGCAAGTTCCTTTGTGGCATTAAAGGAGAAACCAGACTTGCATGCCTGTTAGATATTCCATTGATTGCATATTGATTTCTTTTTCATTGGGTTTGTTCTTCCAAGGAGTTAGCCCGGGGTTCAGAATCCCATGGTTGGGATTCACAAGCACGTATAAAGGTGCATTTTATTTTTTTTTGCAGTCCATTGTGATTTATTGCCAAATGAGTTTTGTGCAGAGGATTAAAAGAAGAAAGGATGGAAAAAATGTGCCTTTTTAACAGGTATTTGCATAAGAGAGACCGGAGAATATGACTTAAAAAAAGGTACTTGTTAGAATACTAGTTAGGTTTACTAGGCCTTTGAAATAATTTATATACTCATCATTAAAAAAATAAGTGCCTGTCTTTTTGACTCACTGATGTTTCTGTCGACATGCGAACAAACTAATCCTTAATCCTACTGTCAAAACACAACTCTTTTCCCCCTCCTTTTCTCCACCTTTTGTCTTTTTTTACCTTCAATATCTCAAGTGAGAAAGCAGCATTCATCCCAGAGATTGAAACTTTTGCAATGATTAGGAAATTGACAATATAAGTAAGTGCATGTCTTGTTTCTCCCCTCCTCCTCCTTTTTTTCCTTCCTTTTTTTTTATATATATGTATGCATGTGTTCACACACACATATATATTTTAGGGAAGAAATGTTATAAAAAGGTCAGTTTGACTTTTCCACAGTTGGAAGGAAAAGTTGAGGAAATAAAAACAGGCTTATGGGAATACTCATCCAGAATGCAAAGAAGCATACACAGATATGTATGTGTAATAATAACTTGTATATTTTGTGCTAATGGCAGGATATCATGCCAGGTATTCCAGGCACAATACAAGTAATGCCTTTCCAAAAGGCTTTGATCAAGGATTTTGAGATAACACAATAACAGGATTTGCAGAATTCAAGACAAAATGAGATTATAATTCAGGACTGTTTAAGCTTGTTACCTGCAAAACAGTAGATGGTCCTTCTGTGCTACAAAGAAGAATAAAGTGACTGGGAAAATATAGTTAGTGTGACTAAATGTAAATCCTGTTTGGTAGCAGACTATGTTGTCTAAATACTAAACTTTTTCCCAAATGCCTGCCGCTGTTGATTCATGTACAAAGATGGTTTTAATGTAAGCTAGCGTACTTGAGTAGTTAATATTATTCAAACAATATTACTAAGGAAAAACGTGAATAAGCATAAAAAATACCTATTTTTTTCTAAACTAATCAGAAATACTAGTATCTCTTTTGAAAAGGATCATCCATCCTCAGCTTGTATTGCTTCTCCAGTCACTTGATTGATATCTCTATTAACACCTTTATTAAAGACTGCTCTTTTTATTTTCCTTCTCATTTTCTCCTGTAAAGCATTATTTCCATGGAATCTCTAAAAAATAAATAGTGGAATTCTAACTTTGTTAACTGATGGATGTTTTGGAACTGTCTGCAGTAGAAAAATGTATGTGGACAGTCAGTTGGGTTGATAAACATGTTATAGGAACTATGAGTTCTGTAGGCCTTATCAGCCCTATAGAAGTAATGCATCTTTCATCATTTYTTTTCATCCTTTGTATTTGGGGTCTGTATTTGAGAGGATACTGAGGAGGGGGCATCTCCACAGGGTACTTTTTTCCAGTAATATCAAGCAGAGAAAAACCCATTGCATGATGAATATTCACTGGGAAGTCTTGAATTTATATTTTTGAAGATCACTACAGGCTGATTATTTAATTGTAGATGATCTTTAGCTATCATATAAATATCCTTTGTATATACACAATGATATTTTGTTAACAGAAACCTGATTTATCAGTGATTTGATTGATCTCCAAAATTAAAGGTCAAAATGGACATGTTTTTAACACCCAGATRAGACATGAAAATAGTGTCATCTCCCTATGTCACTTCAGTCAAAAACAAATTAAACAAGGGGTCTTTTTATGTTCTCTGATTTAATTATCCATTAAAAAGCTAACCCAAAGTATCAGGTTCTATAAGAAAAAAAAATTCATAGCTCAAAGAATTTCTACTTAAAAAAAAGGCTTTTCCACTATGTCTTTTAATAGGAAGCAGATTTTTTAGTTTTGTTTTTATCAAATGTATCCCACTTCCACTTTCCTAAAATGTGAAAATTTCTGCAGAAATTACAGTTTTACTGTAAGCCACCTTGAGAACATGAAAGATTTTGGCCCACTTTAGGGATRTGAAGAATATATTTCTGTAACTTTTTCATGCAAGTTGCTCATACCTGCCTTGGAAGTGGGTGCTAAAGAGCTTTTTACATGTGTAATTAAGGTTCATAAATCTTTTTAACTGTACRAGTTATGCACAAATTATGATTTTCAGAATATTTAAGGTTGGAAGGGACCTCTACAGATCATCTAGTCCAACCTTCCTGCTCAAGCAGGCCCACCTACAGCATGTGGCACAGGGTGGCATCCAGGCGGGTTTTGAAGACCTCCAGAGTAGGAGAYTCCACAACCTCCCTGGGCAGCCTGTTCCACTGCTCTGT